>NC_051269.1:33792489-33944989 GCF_015220745.1 Sebastes umbrosus | reverse complement strand
ATACCTAACGTATTGCAGTTGCACTGTAAATTAAGCACCATCTGAAAAAAAAGAAGCCACATAAATAACCTCACCGTTGTAATTTTTGCACTAATTATTTAAAATGTAAGACAACCTCGGGCTGGACTCAAGACTTTAAATTTACATCAGAAAGCAAAGTGGAGGTGTGGAGTTTGAAATGTGTGGGTGAGGACAGAGGACAGAGGACACTATCAAGATGCATTATGAAAATTGTAGGAGCCAGCGTTTTGGGGGCTCGACCCAGACTAAAACCAAAAGTCCAGATATCTTGGCCGCTGCTTTACCAATTTTGACCATTTCTTTTTTTTCAATCTGTTTCTTGCAAAGTCCCCCTATTTCATGGAAGCGTAGTGCTAAATCTATAGAGTAATGCTTTAAAGGGATAGTTCGGGTGTTTTGAAGTGGGGTTGTATGAGGTACTTATCCATATTAGGTGTATTACTTACAGTAGATGACAGTCGGTGCATCCCCAGTTTGGAGAAGCAGACAGAAATACCAACACTGGAGTAAAGCAATACAGTGCTGTGGACAGCAGAAAAACATATTTTAGTCATCTAAAAGAAAGGCTCACCTAAAAACATTGATATCTGTTTAAATGTACGCTATATTTAGAATATTTTCTGACAGCGAACTGAACTGAGGGTGAAATGTGTCTATACTGTTTTTGTCAACTGAGCCTGCTGGCTTTGGAGAGAGCATAGATACTGTAAGTTTCACTTTCAGTTCAGTTCCGTCAAAAAGGAGAAGGAAAGGGCTGTGACGGCAAGATAAAGCAGTGAAAACATTCTAAATATAGCGTACACTGATATTGATTTTTTTAGGTGAGCCTTTCTTTTAGGTGGCTGTACTTTCTATTAGCACTGTATTGCTTTGCTTCGGTGCCGGTCGGTTTCTCCAAACTGGGGGCACACTATCCCTTTAAGTGCGACAGTACCACATCAAAATCATAACATAGCAAAATGTAACAAAGGTTTAGAGATATCGATGATGTCATGAAGATTAAAGCTGAAGTAGACGAGATTGGAGCAAATATGATTAAAAAAAGTTATTTTTATAAAATGGTCGCTATGTCGTTACAGTAGTACATGAAACAGGTAACCTGAAAAAAAATCATGTGCCTCTGTGTCCTCCAGTGCTCCTAACGGCATCTGCAAGATTTCACATACCGGAGAAAAACAAGCAGTAAGAGCTGATCTGAGGTCCAGCTGCCGTCTATGAGGGCCGGCTGTCAATCACTCGCAAACTCTGACCAAACGGTCAAACTAGGCAAACTAATGAGAAAATTTGTGACGCCGCCGCCATTGTGAAATCTGGTGAAGTAACGCCAAGTTCTGGTCACATGACCAGAGAACAGCCAATAGGAACGCTCTCTCCATGAAATGACCTGTGATTGGTCAAAGTCTGCCGTCACGGGCTAGATTTTCTAAAGCCTGAAAACAGAGCCAAGAGGAGGTGCAGAAGTCTAGTTATCTCTCAGAACACTTGAATTACAATATGCTGAAAGGTTATTATGGAATTTTTGCTCAATGATGCAAAAATATACTGCCTACTACCACTTTAAAGGAATAGTCTGACATTTTGGGAAATGCACTTATTCGCTTTCTTGCTGAGAGTTAGATGAGGAGATTGAATGTTGAATGTCCAAAACAAAACCCAGAATTTCTGTATAGAATATGCACCAGGGGGAAGGAGTGGGAAGCAGCAGTTTCCAGCCAGCAACAGTACCTGTCTGAAGCTGCTGGCAGTGTCAACACACCTTTTAACAACCTCAGGGATTGGCTTGGTGTCCTCAGCAAGGTTTTTTTTTTATTTTCTTTTTGCAGTTGCTCGAAGGAATTTTTGCCAATGGACAACAAACATGTCACAACACAAATCCCAAGCACCTATGCAGACTGCGACCTGATAATCATGCTTTCTAAATGTTATTTGAGGGGATAAACAGACAAAAAATGGGCAGTATTGCGGTATGATCTTTATATATTTACATTAACGATTTTCCCCTTTAGGACATTATCGATCATAAACCTTTTTATCTTATTGATTCATTCACTGTATGCATAATATATGAGGAATATTGAAATGCAGAGGGATGCACCAGCGTGGCAGGCAGTTAGCTACCTCATGCCACGACCCAATTTAAGGAACGGAGACTCAGAAATCAAAATTTACCCATAGAAAAAGTTTATTTAGTGAACTACATGATTATTTTGTGATGCACATGTCCACTTAATATAGCAAAATGTGACCTAATTTTAGTAAAACATTTAATGTAAAAAAGTAGCAAGCCACAAATGAAGCAATTTAAAATTCTAAACACTCCCAAACTCATTTTAAACAAGTCCCATATTTAAGACCATGCGAGCCCTACTGGTTACGAAGTGTGTGTCATTAAATGTCTGACATCCTCTCTATAGAGTTATCGTTTAGAGGAGATGAGAGGAGACAAGTGGAGACAGATCCTCAGCCATCTGTTACACTACTATGTTTTCTTCTCAGCTGCCGCAGCTTTCGCCCTCTCCACCTTGCCCTGCTCTCCCTGGAAGAAGTCGGACTCCAACCAGCTCTCGTCCTCAGAGAGCTTGACATAGACATCCCCGTTGGCCTCGGTGACCGTGTGCATCCGCTGCTTGGCACCCTTGGAGTACCATCTGAACTTACGCACTGCTTCCGTGGGGTCCATGGCCTTGTATATGCCCTCCCCGTTGGCAAGACAGATCTTGTACTTGTGGTTTGGACAAATTATGCACAGCTTGCCGGCAATTTCCTGTAAGAGTGTGTTGAAAGAAAGCGGATAAACAACCTCATGTAGGTCATTTAGGCCCCTTCAACATTAGCATAACATTAAATTAATGTTATGCAGGTATCTTAATTACAGCAGTCCTCAGCCCGGCAGTGTTAAGATGTTAGTGCAGGTGGATTAGCTTGCAAAAAGCATGAATGAGTCCTCTACTTCAACTTAAATGGCCTTTTGTTAACTTTCCTCTGGGCCACACAAAAACAACCATTAATCTCTTAAATCAAATGCAAACCTCACCTCAATGTCTCCATTCTGCAGTATTCCCCCAGCATCTGTTGTGAGAGGGAGGAGGATCAGTGTATTGCAGAGTAAGCAAACAGTTTACAGCACACTAACCTTTTGCTGACAGGATGCACTTTAGAGGTGATATGTGCTAAAATGTTCTATGGATGGCAAAGTAAAGCAGTTCAGTGTTAAACGTCCCATGACAGGATGTCTATCATCCATCCATCCATTTTCCTCCAGGTTATCCGGGGCCAGGTCGTGGAGGCAGCAGGCTTAGTTGCTGCTTGTCTATCAGCAGCAACTTATTTTTCAATTGATTAATTTGTCAATAACACTTTTGATCCAGACGAGAATACATCTTGTTGAATGAAGTCTAACGGCCAATAATATACTTTGCATATTTTTTACTTTAATATTTTTTTTATTTGCAATTATTTGCACTGTGGTTATATGTTATATATTGTATATCTTAATGCAAATATTTGTAAATATATCTTATATTCTCATTTCTTATTATTCACTTATATTTCTCTACATATATTGTGTTATATATCGTAGCATTATGTACATAATTTACATGTTACATACTCTTTTATTTCTATTTTCTATAATTTCTTCGCCCCCCGGGATCAACAAAGTATCTCTGATTCTGAATTAGATTTGATGTGAAACATGACATGTGTCACAATTCCCCTTCTCTCATAAGTAGAAGAACTGTTTTGAGTGAAGCACAAGAAGAGCTGAACTCACGATAGCAGTAAGAGTCCATAGCGTAGAAGACGCTCTGGTGGTGGACGATCAGTACATCTCGACCCTCTATTGTTCTGAAAGAGCGCTTTGCTTCAATCAGTTCGTCCTTCTTCCCCACAAAATGAGGCCCTCCTGTGGGCGGCTTCTTCTCCTCCCCCATGACTCTGTGAAATAGCTGCCCAGAGGGCCAACAGGAAATATCCCAATTTAGTATTCATCACATTTTATTTTTCTTCACCAAATCACAATATTGGGTGTCAACTATCCTGCAATCAATGCCATCTTTGCAACACGGTAACTGTAATGCTGTATTTCTGGGTGAGAACTTCAACTTAACCACACATGAAAAGTGTGGCTTTTGGGTTTTGTCGTCACAGTTGTCAGTTTAAATTAAGTCCACAACACCTCCAGAACATTCAGCTGGAAGAATCCAAGTAAGGACATCTCCTCTTAACACAGACATGCAATACTAATCCCTAATATCTGTCTCATCATTACTAGTGGTTCCCTAAATACAAAATAGCAGACCAATCAAGTGCCTGATGATTACAGTGTATGACCTCCATGAATGTCATCATTGTACAACAAGCATTGGTCATCTAGAGACCACAGTCCTAAATCCATGATGTGTAATCTCTGTGACAGTCAGTAAAAATATCTGGATGCAGGGGATCCTGACCCCAAGTGTGATTCCTGTATAGCGGAGTGGAATAATGAGCACTTCAGTGCAGGCTGAGTAAGCACAGTAGTAGTGGCAGCAACAGTCACATGTCCTGAGGCATCTGGCTAAACCACAGACAGCTACATCTACAATAAAAAAGAGCAACAGAAAAGCAAAATAATTGTTTCTGTCAGGAATACGAAACATTTTCTTTAAGTGAGCCCTAAGGGGACTTGTAGGATAGATTTGTACAAATCCTTCAAAGTTACATGATGTTTATGCATCCCATCTGTCTGACTCTCTCCCTCTTTCTCCCTCTATATATTTTTTTTCTTGAAAAATAACAAAACTGTTATTTTGGTTGAGTATTTTGCCTTTTACCTTGAAACTCAGCAGCGGCGTCTCCTGCGTTGAACAAGATGAACAACTGTACTGCTGACAGCTCGGCTTGCGTGGGAAGGAGGCCCCATCTCTATTATCTTCTGACACAAGCTGTCTTCAGTTGGCCCTATCTACACTGGGTACATTTCTTATCTGTCTCCCACAGGCACAACAGCTATACGATTGTAAATAAATATGTACGTTTATCATAAAACGATTTGTTTAATCTGTCATTGTGAGAGATTTCGAACCGGATGAATATCTATTTAAATAAAAATATTTAAAAACAAAAAATGTTATTATTTATTATAGGGCATTTCAGTCTTATCAGTTCACCAGTTGTGTGTCCCTAAATCATCCTATCACCATCGTCATCTGCAGTTGTAGTAGTGTAGTAGTAGTAGTAGTTGCAGTAGTGGAAAGTAACTAAGTACATTTACTTACTACAATACTCAAGTAAAGTATGATTTTGCAGTACTTTACTTTATACTTCTACTCCACTACATTTCTGAGGGAATTATAATTATTAATATAATTTATATCCACTGCATTTAGTAGCAGTGCAAGTGCAGCTACGGTTACTTTTTACATGCTAAATATACAATTAATTTATATAATAATACAAAATATACATATGAATTAGATACATACCCAACAGTATACAAAGTCATTTCAATTAAAAAAATAATCAATAATTAGACAAAATAATACAGTTTAATAAGAAGAAGAAGAAGGAGAAGAAGAAGAAAGAAGAAAGGCACTTTATTAATCCCCGAGGGTAAATTCAATTTAACATAATAATAAATAATATTATAATAATAATATAATAAAATGAATAACATAATACCTATATAATATAATGTTATAATATATTATATCATATACCATTACACTATTATAGTATATCTGAATAAGGAGTACTTTTACTTATTCATATAAGTAATCTGAATACCTCTCTCACCACTGTGTGGCTACGAGTTACTGTCAAGGCAGTTTTCACAAAGCGGAACTGTTTATGTCCGTCTTCGAAGGAAGAACACCGGACTCATTTCTTAGAGCACCGCTGAGCTCCGCAGTGATCTCAGTCCGGTGAGAAACAAACTAAACCCAGTCACATCCTGTCACAGTGAATAAACCTGTAAGTGAGTTAATGACGTTATATAAGGTTAAGTAAATAACTACTGTCTGTTAATGAAGTGAGGGTGTTCTGTAAAGTGAGAACAGAAAGTAACTTTATAATAACAAACCGAGCAACTCTCTCTAATGTTTGACATCTGATCTGAGCTAACATGCTAGAAATGCTAACAGATGTCTCTGCTCTGTATCTGTTGCAGCATGTTGTATGTTGCATGTTGTATGTTGTATGTTGCATGTTGCATGTTGTATGTTGGTCTGTAAACCTGTGAAATCTGTCACAGAATCAGCAGCACAAGTTGCACAAGTGTTCTAGCTAATACCTGTCATAGCTGTTTAGAAGCCATTTAATTTTCCACTAATTCTTTTTTTAAGTTTGTTTTATTGTGTTATAAAGTGATTACAAAACAAGTGAAGACATGTGCAGGGACATATATAAAAAAGACCAAAATATATTAGATAGAGAAAGACAAATAACAAAGTACAAAAACAGAACAAAACAAAACAAAAACAACACAAGGGGATAAAAGCAGGTTGAAGAATGTGTGTGTGATGTGGATAATTGGTTTGTGTTTGGCATTGAATGAGGCTAGATGTTCATATATGACATATATCTACTCTTAAACACATATACTGTACTGAACATTTGTTAAGGCGTAATATTTGCTGCCACATGCAAGTCATATATGTCCCACCTGCATATACAGCAGACTTAACCTGTCAAAGACACTTTTCTTTTACTTGCAAAACAACATGTGGAACAGTTTTGTACATCTCACAATCATGTAGAAACAACTTGGTGAAAAAGTAATAACTTTTTAAAGTTTTTCATTATACTTCCAAGTACCTTTTCATGTAATATTATCCAGGATATTATAACAGTTTCCTCCTCCAAAGTGCAAAGGGTCACGCTTTGCACTCCCTTTGAGAGTGGTGATTCTTAATTTCTTCATTAAAAACTGACCGTAGCTCTACTGGACAGGTGGCTCGACCGTACATGCTGCAGCTTTGTTGTTTTCTATAGTAGAATTTTGTAACACAACATAATGCAAAATGTGCTTGTGTGTGAATTTGTTGAACAGGAAAATGGCGCTGCGTGCTTGTGGCTTCATCGTGTTTCGTCTATCCGGTTGCATCCCTCCCCCGGACAACATCGAGTACCTCCTCTTGCAGACTTCTTATGGGACGCACCACTGGACCCCACCCAAAGGTGTTTACAAATTCAAAAACATTTATAATGTCGTTGATAATAGACACTAATGAGCTAACTTCCACTCATATAGCTTTAAATGCTCTTTGTGCCAGTTACGTCTAACCTTCACCATCAGGTCATGTGGATCCAGGCGAGGACGACCTCACCACCGCTCTGAGAGAGACCAAGGAGGAGGCGGGGCTGGGGGCGGAGCAGCTGAAGGTGATTGACGACTTTGTGCAGGAGCTGCGATACGAGGTGCGAGGCAAACCCAAAGAGGTGCTGTACTGGCTGGCCGAGTTGAGAGACCCAGCAACAGCGGTGACTTTGTCTGACGAGCACCAGGATTACCGCTGGACCCGGCTAGAGGACGCCTGCGCTCTGGCTCAGTACAAAGACCTGCAGGATACCCTGAGAGCAGCGCAAAGACACCTGGAGGCTCGGCAGGACAAACAGCGATGAACCAGAAGGTAGACTGTTCAGACCATAGACTGTATATATACGTAGATGGACGACACGTCTTCACTTCCTCCCACTGGACAAAAGTGAAACCAAAATATCCCGGATACGGGAACTGCCATCTTGAGATTCTGACGTAATTTCTACTGGAGCCACGGTATCGAGGTTCTAATTAAAACCAAACTTATCAGAAATGAACACTTGAACATTCATCAGCATGATAAGAACTACCTAAAATGACAGAAATCATCTTTGGGAAAAATGTATTTGACATGTTCTTGACCCATGTCCCATCCGCTAACATGGAGGAGGCGGGCTTTATGACCGTTACTGCAGCCAGCCACCAGGGGGCGACCCAGATATTTTGGCTTCACTTTGGGGGAGTTGTCATGTCGTCCATCTTTATATACAGTCTGTGGTGCAGATGGAATGATTAAAGAAGGGAAAGCTGCAGCTGGCATGTAATACTGTACTGTATAATGTGGGGCTGAGTAGATTGATCTGTCAAAACGAAGGTGAGTAGCGAGGAAATGATGTCTCTTGAAGTCATATGTAATGAGATTAAATACATACATGTCTTAAATGTGAATCAACTAAAACAGTGGAGAAAAAATCTTATCAGTCCCTGTTTTTAACTGTCTGTAGTTGTAATTAAATGTATTCAAAATAAATATAACAGGTTTTGTGTACCTGGATTTTTCTAAAATCATATTTAAAAATGTGAAAAATAGATAAAACGAGAGAGCTCATAACTCATAAAAAAGACCAATACAAACAAATTGCTCAAGCAAAAACATAACTGGATAAAAATAAAGTGTAAGCACTAGAAGCTGCCACAAGGTGGAGACAAACACAAGAAATCAGGTTTTCTACATTTTCCACCACAGACTGCAAAATACTGCAGGCTGTAGAAATACAACTTAGATGACCAATGAGCTCAGTAAAAGCCTTCAGGCTTTTTTTTCCAGCTCTCAGCATCCAAATAGAAGTGAGATACACTTACTACTTTTTGCAAATGACTTCCTGTCCAGAAATGAAAAGCGGGTAATAGGAATCATTTTATTACATTAGAAACAATGGTCATAACGTTTAAGAGAGACTATTATTATGCAATGATTCTGGGTGAATGTGCGCACATTATCATAAATGTCAAATGATGAACATGAGTTAAACCATATTTGTCAGGGATGATATACTAAACCATATATTATATAGCCCCTAGTACACTAATGAAATCTTTTTTAGATTGTGGATACTCTGTGGTGTCTGTCCTTGACTGATGAAGGACTAGTTAAGCTATTCCTCAGTAAAATGATTCAAGACAAACAACAATGTCATTGAAACCAGTCACCATTGTCACTCAGTCCTCATTTTGAGATGATTGAGCAGTAGTTTTATGTAGTCAGTGGGCAAAATCATAATATTTATTGTGTTTTTTTAATCCAATCAGCTCCTCCTCATATTGTTCAACAATCTAACAGGGTTGTGAAACGTTCATCAATCGAGTATAACCCTGATCAGCACTTAGTAGCACACACACACACATTTTATCCAAAGCAGTTGTTCTCTCTCAAGCAAATGGTGAAATTAACTTCAAACTTGACCCTGGTCACATTGTACTACAGGAACATTCTGCTCTCAGTGCCATGCTGCAGGATTAACAGCCTCTGCTGAAGGGATGAAATAAGAGTAATTAAAGAAACAATTGTGTTCTCGCAACTCATAAAGCAGCTGAGTGGAAGCGCTCATTTAAATTAACTCCCACGTTTCTTCTGGGTATTTTAAGGACACGGGAAACGGCAGTGGGTTGGAGGAGGTCAGTGAAAGTGCCCCAAAGTAACCCGTGTCTTTCTAGTTTCATGAGGCATATTACACAGTATACGATAAACTGTATAAAGTAACACCGTTGCATTGAGCAAAAGCTGAAATATGGCTTTGAGACCCATCAGGGCATCGTTAAACCAGTAATTCATTTCATGCCTGGTCGGCCAGAAAAGCTCCTCTCCCAGTGATAACAGACAGCTAATTGTTCTGAATTGTCTTCATGATTAAACATTAGCTCTGCATCTTGGTAGTTTATGTGTCATCGTATTATAAGTTATGGAATATCTCAAAATCATCCCTATGCATTCAGTGACTTAATGAATTTGAATTAGGGTGCAATTATGGACCATAATGTTGCAGAAGTTTGGCAATCAAGGAGCTTTAAGGGCCAGTTTAGTAGAAGTATTAAACAACATACAATTTGTAGTATTTAGCGATGTCGGTAGTTTGATATAATTTGTCCAGGATTTGAGGTTTTCAAGATGTCATCAGTACAATGGAAGTGAATCGGGTTTGTGGTGCTCAAAGCATTGAAACATTAAAATGAATTCATTCAACAGCAACGTGACTTCCCAAGAACAATGTCCCACTGTCGACAGGTTTCATTGGGACCATTTCTTCAGTAGCAAAAACAATTGTATATTTTTGGATGTGTTGCTGTAGGATTTTTTTTAAATGTCATTTTCTTCCAATGCTGTGTGCAGAGAAACAAATTCCCATTCAAATCAATTTTATTAGAGTGAAGGCAGAAATCTCAGATTATCTCAACATCTGGACAAATTATACCAAAACTATATGCATGACTAGATACCATTAGGGGTGTAAGAAAATACCGATACACTTGAGTATTGCAATATTATGTTTTGTGATACTGTATCAATTCTCAGAAACACTATTGATTTTTAATTAATAGTTTACATGCAAAGATTTGTGGCATACGGTGACTCAGATCCCACTGTTCTGAATGCGGTGTGTTCTTTATATTATGACAGTTTTCCTAAAATTCGATTTTTAAAAAATCACAATATATCGCCGCGCTTACACTATCGTCATATATCACAATATATTGAATCGTCACCCCTGTATCATGATGCGTATTGCTAGATTCTCGCCAATACACAGCCCTACTTGATACCACTATTGGTATGTTGGATGTACTATAACACATTAATAATATATGTAGCATGTGACCTGTGGTCAATAACAAAATAAGGTGAAAACCTTTCAACAGGCTTCAATGACATACTGTTTTATTTTCAATGATTTTTCCAACTTAACCACAATAACTGTACGCCTCCATTTGCATATCACTCCTAATTCTACTCCAAACTTGCTGCGTTGTCTGTTTTCCATGACATGTGGGCTTAGCAACACATATCAAAGCTATATTGCAAACAAACCCAACAATGTATTTTTTTTTTTTTTACAATAGAAACTTTATGAGTGACATTTGCATCCTCACAAAAAAAACACAAAATGATGAGGAGAAAAAAAATGACATAAAATCAAAAGAAAAAAAAAAACCCAACAAGGAGGACAGCATTAACATCAACAGGTGTGGACGCATTGTGGACACACGCAGGTCAGTCCGTCGAGTGTGTGTGACCACACTTAAAAAAAAATACACACTTGTGCACACACATGCTCACACACCCAGATTAAATGAACTAAATGATTTCATACAGGCCTTTTGTATGTAACAGTGTGTATGGAATAACATCTGAACATCTTCGACTGCGGCCTGTTTTAGTGTGTCGTTTCTTAGGTTGACTTTGGGAATCATCGTCATCCCTCGGAGATAAGAATTGTTGGGTTGCTCCCTTCACTCAAAAGGCCTCCTGAGCTTTTCTCCACCTGCCCTCATTATAAAAACAAGGCATACATTTGAGTAAAAAAAAAGAGAAGGATTTAAAGATTGAAGAGCTCTAAACTGATCATTGCTATCATAAGGGCAACGCTACGCCTAGACTTTACTCTATAACAAAAACAATCATTCTGATTTCTAAATTTATGATGGGAGGCAATTAAAGTTAAAGCAACTGTTTGCTTTTTTGGGAAATACACTTATTTGCTTTCTTGCCTAGAGTTAGATGAGAAGATTGATACCACTCATGTTGTGTCTGTTAAATGTGAAGCTGCAGCCGGTTAGCTTAGCTTAGCACAAAGACTGGAAACAAAGGGAAACAACTAGCCTGGCTCCATCCAAATATTACAGGAAGTCACTGCTCCTGGCCAAGACATTTCCCAGTGAAACCACAACCTGTCCTTTTTTACATTTCTTTTTTAAACAAACAAGATGTAGCGTGTTCATTAATGAGCTTTAAAGGTGCCGCTAGGTGGATTTTGTTAGCTTTGGAAAGAGCCAGGCTAGCTGTTTCCACTGTTCCAGTTTCTGTGCCAATGACATTTTGGGAAATACACTTATTTTCTTTCCGGCAAGGAATTAGATGAGAAGATTGATACCACTCCCATGTGTGTCTGTTAAATGTGAAGCTGCAGCCAGTTAGCTTAGCTTAGCACAAAGACTGGAAACAAAGGGAAACAACTAGCCTGACTCCATCCAAAGGTTACAGGAAGTCACTGCTCCTGGCCAAGACATTTTCCAGCACACAACTCCGGTGTGAAATCACAACTTGTCCTTTTTACATTTCATTTTCCTTCTTTAAACAAACAAGATGCAGCATGTTCATTTGTGAGCTTTAAAGGTGCCGCTATGTGGATTTTGTTACCTTTGGAAAGAGCCTAAGCTAACCAGTGAATGGTTGTAGCTTCATATTAAAAAGGGATAGTTTGACATTTTGGGAAAAAATACAGTTGTTCACTTAAATACAAAGCTAAAGCCAGCAACTGGTTAGCTTAGCATAAAGCCTGAAAACAGAGTGAACCCGTTAGCTTGGCTCTGTCTGTCCTATGGTACCAAAGCCAGCCTACCAGCACCTCTAAAGCTCACTCAATAACACGTTATATCTCGTTGGGATTTTGTACAGAAACAAAGTGTAAATCGCCAATTTATGGGGGGTTACGTGGTGGACTATTTCTTGGCAGGCAACCAGTGAAGACGCCAAGAAACAGTTCAACACGTAACCCCTGTAAAACAATGAGGAGTTTTGTACAGATTAAACTATATAGCTAAGACAGAGCCAGGCTAACTGTTTCCCCCTCTTTCCAGTCTTTGTGCAAAGCTAAGCTAACCGGCGTCTGGCTGTAGTTTGATATTTAACGTATTAAAATGGCATAGATCTTCCCATCTTAGCCACAAAGCAAACGAGCATAATTCCCAATATATGAAACTAGTATTTTAGCAGATACACAACATTTCCTTACTATGATTTTCTTTTCTATATGGTTCAGGATGGGCAAAAAAAATGGGGACCACATCAAGAGAAGTTCAGAATCTCTGGCATTTATCCCCTTCCTGTTGTGCCTTGATATCAAATCCATTAAAGATCCGGTTCAGGATTGGATTTCCTCTCCCCGTCCTCGACAGAATCCAGTCTCTGTGAGCCTCCAAAGCACGGGGCCAGGAGGAAATGCTTCCCTCCTTTGGCTTCACATTAAAATCCAAAAAAGGTATATCTCTTAAAGAGTTTATTCAGACAGCTTTTAAATCCACCACGTGCAGCCATCGCTCCGTAGTCTTTACAGTGACCGGCTGTGGGGCTGTACTTGGTTTCCTTGGCATAAAATCCATCCATTTGAATCAAAGGTTTGCTCTGTTGTGTTGAAAAGGGCAACAGATTCACAACCATAAAAACACAACTCAAAATGTGTTGGTTTACTTGATGCCACACAAGTAATAGTCGTCACATTATGCTGTTCAGTGTGTCCAAAAGTTTAATACTCAGAGGGCGTCTTTTTTTTTTAGTTTTTTTTTTTTTTTTTTTAAATCAGTCAAATCCTCAGCCAGCTCAGGCCTCAGCGAAACAGCACTAGAACACTGTGCAAACACACAATGTTTTCTCGACTGGACAAAGTCCAAAAGGTCAAAATCACTGGTGTGACAGAAGTCTGCACCTGTTCCACACAGACAGGAACAAGAAAACCCTGACATTGTAGTCAATAGATGAATAGTAAATGTAAATATCCACACACGCGCACACACAGATAACAAGCAATCAGTGTCATATTCATTCAAATGCAAATGGGTAGCTAAGCTGCATGTTGATTTTGTCCTCGTCGATGAACAGACTCTGGATGTGGTGGAGCACAGTAACAACGTCCAATTTTCACTTTAAGCTTACGTCGGCGCAAAAACGTAACATTTTCACATCTATCGCAACGTAATGTGAGCATTGTTTCTCTCGAGGAGAAAGTCCCTACAGGTGCATTTTGATTTTTTAAATTTTGACTCTAGCCTACAAAGAAGAAACTTAAAAGGACCCCAATCAAGACCAACAGCAACACTCAGTCACGTGTAAACACGCTGGCGGTGGGTTTGGAGACTTTCAGTTCACTCTCTGCCCTCTACGACCACCCAGTGATGCAGAAAGTAAGAAAAAGGAGGTGGAGGTGAGGAGCAGTTTGTGTGTTAAGTTTCTCATTGACTGTTTTGTTTTTTCTCTCTCAGTGAAAGTCTATAGAGGCCCTGAGGTTTAAGAGGCAGAGAGAGGTGTAGGAGGCGACCTTGTCCACCCCTAACCAAATGACATAGCTTTGAGGGATGCTGAGGGATCGGTCGCGGTGGACACTACTGAAAGTGCGTCCAAAAAGGGTGGAGTCACGGCGGAGCCTGCGTTTTGCAAGTTTAAGTTGATTGCATCAGTTGAACAGACGGGCGTGAGATATTCTGCCAAGGGGGACACCGCTGATGGACAAGCCGGCCAGCTCATCGACTGGTTAAATGAGCCAAACAGCAAAGTGTCCATCAGCCAGACTGTCTGAGCCCTCCCAGAAAACACAAGGGGGACAAATCAGGGAGGACAGAATGTCAACCAACCAAAAGAAGAACATTAAAAACAGCAACGAGTAAAGACACAGTGGATAGAGAGAGACAATCTTTTAACACAAAACCAGACAATCTGACGTGGACTAGCCAGACGGAGAGCCGGCCAGCTACAGCGGGGTGCAAGAGACCACCACAAGGACAGTTTGTTTTCATCATTTATCAAAAACTAATGTGTTTACTTTGCAGGAGGTTATTTAGAACGGACACGTGTGACTTTTTATCTTTGGGAAATGCTTGTAAGTAATTCAAATACTGGTAAATGTGATAGGACAATTCTAAAATGTTTATCTCATCATGTATGCTCCTACACAATGTTAATGGTGTTTTATTAACTAATGAACGGTTACTGTTGTTAATGCCTGATCATGATAAAAAGGACTCTGATTAAAAGGCTGGAAAGACTCTCACAAAACCGAGTTATTCTCATCCAAAACAAGGACAATACAGAACTAGAGATGGCACTATGGTTTGAAGCAAAACGTCTTTATGCAAAGCCAACAAGAAAGTCCTACTCCAGCTGACAAAACTGTGGATTGAACGATACGGAAATTTCACTGTTGACAATGAAGAAAAAGAAATTCATGGTTGCAACTAACAACTTACAGTACAGAACGCGAGGAGTTTGTTGCATGAAAGAGTAATGCAACGGGACATAAAAACCAGAGTTAAACACGGTGATGTTTCGCCCCGTCTGGATTCAGTAACTTGCACATAATTAATCACACGCTGACCTGACTCTATTCTGCAGAGGCATGCCACCATTTCTGCATCCTCAACGGCAACATTTAAAAAAAGTGAAATATTATAACGTAACATCAGAAACACTTGGGAAGGGGGCGCGGGGGTGCTCTCAAACAGTGCTGGAATAATTTCAAACTCTGCAAAAACATCTGATGCCAGACGGAGTGCAAGAAGCTGTAATTAAGGCAAACGGTGGAAACACCTAATTCTGACTTTCAGTGAAAACTGCACCAACAAATCTTTTTCTGAAAACATATGTAGTAGCATTTAACTCTTATTTGACCGATCGTTTCTATTAGTTTAATAAATGATGAATTGTGTTTGGCAGTTGACTTTTGACCCCACTGTATGTGCAAACAAACACGCACACACGCACACACACGCACACACACTGAAAATCGTAACGAAACACATAAAAGAAGAAGGGTGGGGGTGGGTTTGGGGGGGTGGCGGCGGGGGAGTTCTCATCCAGATCATCATGAGTCTTCGTTGCCAGAGTCGTCCTGGTTGTCGTAACGTCTGGTGGACGTCCCGCCGTCCTCCGTGGGGCTCATCCCCCCGGCTTCGCCGACGGACTCCATCTCGCTCTCGTCCTCCTCCTCGTCCTCCTCCTCCATGTCGTCGTCGTAGAGGTCGTCGTAGAGGAGGTCTGAACTGCTGTCCTGGGAGGGAACCCTGGTCTGGACGCAGTACTCCGCCAACGTGGTCGGCACCTTGACGCCGTCGCGCTCGGCCTCCGCCGCTGTTGACATCACCTGCTTCCTGTGGAATGAAATCAAAGTCGGTGTTATTTTCTAACGTGGAGTGACTGGATGATTCTCTTTGAGCACATTTTATCTGTACAAAGATGAGACGCTCAACGTTGTGAGTTACCTGATAATCTCCGCATACTCCTTGTCCTTGCCTTTGCTGTCCCTCCATTTGCGAAACATGACAGACGCATCCACATTAGCCGGGGAGAAGGTGTTGGGCTCATTGAGCAGAGAGATCACACTAAGTAGGATAGTCCTGATGATCGTGACAGAACAGCACACAAACACACAGACAGAAAATGAGGACAATATATCACATCCTGTCGTCGTATGAAAGAAAAGCTCTATAACGGGCTTATTGAAACTAGTTAAGCTTCATCTGAACCTGCTCAATTACATGCTGCACCCGATCTGCTCAAGTTCTCAAATACAGACTCAGCACTTCACCTCTAGTCCTCGACAAACCGAGTCTTGCTGACATGTTACATTTAAAAGATATTCACCCTTTCTTACCCTGCAGCAGTGTCTTGTTCTTAAGATGTTAAACAGAACAAAGGAATGCTAAATATGAACTGTTAATTTACACCGCTCTTGATTTATGCTGTATGTGTATCACATGTATCACATCCTGTTTTTCTTTTACTTTTCTTTGTTCTTTTTGTAGACGGGCATGGAAAGTCCTCTACCCTTAACTTTCTTTTTTGCATTTTTGCCTTTATCAGAAAGCAGACAGGATGGAGGCTGACAGGAAACGCGGGAAAGAGAGAGAGAGGCATATGACATGCAACTGAGGTATCTAGCCAGAATCGAACCGGGGACGGTGCAGTTATGCAGTATGTACTTCAAAGGAAGTCGTGTGTAACATTTCGGGGGATCTATTAGCATAAACGGAATATAATATTCATAACTATGTTTTCACTAGTGTATAATCACCTGAAACTAAGAATCGTTGTGCTTTCGTTAGCTTAGAATGAGCCCTTCATATCTATTTATGGAGGGGGTGTCTGTCCGCCTTGTTTCTACAGTAACCCAGAACGGACAAACCAAACTCTGGCTCTAGAGAGAGCCTTTCATGTTTTTACGTTACCTGAGGGCCACCGTAGTTCTTCGACACGCTTGTGAAACTGCGGTAACGTGAGCCGCAGAGTGCAAAACCGTGGTACCGCCAGCCACCGTGTGACTTTCGAAAGTAAGATGTTACGCCATTTTGCACTCGGAGGCTCACGTTACCACCCTCTTGGAAAGAGAGGAGTGAGCGGAGGGGTACTCAGTTAGTTTACAATCTGCAACCACACCACTCGATGCCACCAAACCCTACACACACTGTCCCTCTAACCGTTTGGCTATCCATCAGGACGCCCCTAACCCTCAGCTTTCTTATCTTGTATCCCATATTCGAGAACTCCAGTTTCATAGAAAAATAAAGTCTATTGTACTCGAATGAAAGTCCACATTGTATTCAAAAGTACTAAAAAGACAGCATGTCTGTGTTGTAGAACGGATTAAAGTGCAGAAAGAAGCAGAGAGATTACCTGACGTTCTGAGTGGGGTTCCACCTCTCAGAGGGCAGCTCGCCGCTCTGAGGGTCATCGACAGGAGGGTGCAGGATGGAGATGCACACGTCTCCGTTCTGGAAAGAGAACAAAATGCACTATATAATATCTGTCATGAAGACATGAAGGTGTCCACATGTAGCCTCTAAATGGCTCCATTTTAATATAAACTATATAAATGCTAAATTGGCTTGATAAGATCTACAACAACTGTGTTTACCTCGTAGATGTTGGGGTGCCACATCTTGGTGAGGAAGCGGAAGGTTGGCGGGGAGTACGGGTAGTCAACCGGGAACTTGATGTGAGCCTAGGAGGAAAAAAAATCAGAGGTTGACAGTCAACATGTGTTTTACAGACTTGACTTTCGTTATGCTAAGTTGAAGTCCTTTGAGCCTGTGGGTCTCGGCTTTAAGGTGAAGAGACCCCAGGGAGATGTGAGCTGATGTTTTGGAGGTTGGTGTAGCACATTCATATGAGGGATGTGAAAAAAAAATATGCTTTATATATCCAAATAAACAAAATACATTACATTTGTAATCCTCGCAAGACAACCTTTCTCTAGTGAGACAAATAAAGCTCTTCCTTCATGCTTCCTTGAACAAAAATGAAGTGAAACATGAAACTCAAGGAGATGCAAGTTGTGTTATGTCCAACTGTGATATGACCAACTGGATTCTGTTCGCTGTCCAAGTCAAACTGTAATGTCACATTAAAAATAAGTTCTCCCTTTTTTAGCTTTACAAGTTGACTAACAACAAGTGTTCAACCACAAAGTAGCGTCCTGTGCCTTTTCATTCATGTGAAATTACTCACTCATTCAGTGAAACTATCATACACTCAGCCGTTCCTGCAATCCCATTGTGAAAAGCAGTCGTCATTTAATTTCAAATGAATTTCAACAGAGCTCGGCGTCAGGTTGACATAACAGTTGGTGCTTCTGGTTCTGCGTTTTCTTTCTATACTGTAATAGTATTGCGCAATGATCTAGGTGAAAGGCGTGTAGGCTTGGGTGTGTGTGTGTGTAACACCACCCTAGCTCTCACTGAGCTGCTGCCACTCAGATAGGACTATCATTACCTCACAACTAGTCACTTCACTAGTGCAGCCACGATAAATTAAAAACACAGAGAGTTGACACGCGAGTTTCCAGGAGGGGTTCAGCAGCAGAAACACAGTTATATAGTTACACTAGTCAGCAATATTTCATCAATCACACCTGCACCGAAGTATAACCATCAAGGCAATCCTTCCTGTAATATACTAGACTCAATAAGTAGAATTATATCTATTAATGTAGTTATGTGGGTGTCACAGTGGCACTATTAGCCTTAAAGCAAGAAGGTCCTGGGTTTGAAACTGTCTGCAGACTCTATGTTATATGTTACGTCTCTTTTAAAGACTTACAGGTAAATTGGAAACTCCAGCGATGGCATCTATTGCATATCTGTCTGTCCTGAAAGAGGGATCCCTCCTCTGTGTTTTTGTGTGTGAAATTTTCCCCTATCTGACCTCAGGGTCTCATGATAGAGGCTGTAATATGATATGTTGCCCAGACTGTAGTAACGCACGTGACTTAAATGTTGTATAAATAAAATTGATGTGACTTGTCAGTAGATTAACACAAAGATGTCATTGTAAACGTGAGGCGTAACGTAAACAACGATGGCAGCAACACATTTTTGCTGCTCTCTGTGCTATTTTGGCATTCCTGGAAGATTACATCTGCATTGCCTCAACTTGAATGCGGGCTATCGCTGCACCGCACTTTCTAGATGTTTCCCTGAATGAGTAACATGAAAGATAGGAAGATGAGTCCCATCGTGCCCTTCTCTCTTACTCTTTCTGTGCGCTGAGGTGCCATTTATATCGGTCTCACGGCTAAAAATAGCCATCTGAAGCACAACCATCACACAGCAAGTGGAGGGGGAGGGCCTGACAAGGAGAATGGAGGGAGAGGGGAGGAAGACTAAAACTTAAAGACATAAATGGCGTCCTGAATGGGCTTCAAAACTAAATTCTTCTCTTCTTGGTCTGACACTTTGGGTTCAAACAGAGTCACTGTCACTACTACCTGGCTGTTTTCATAGTTGCAGCAAGCTCTTATATATCCTACTTTTAGGAAGAAAACTTGTCCATGAGCACAGTATACATTAAGGGTGTAAGAACATATCCATACACTTGAGTATCGGGATATTATGTTTTGCGATACTGTATAGATTCACAAAAACACCATATTGATTCTTAATTAATAGCTTACATGCAATGATTAGTGGCAGACAGATTGCACGAAAAGTAGTGCTATGATGCTGGATGTTACAGGGATTGTGCTTATGGTGCCTTCAAATGGGGTCGTGTTTACCGTGTTCACGAGAAGAGTCCATATGAACACCCCCCTCTTGTGGTATTCACGACCTTGTAAGTGGAAAGTTTCTGAAAGCTCAGAGTTCACGACTTGTGACGTGTTTGTTGACGTTGTCAGAAATGGCAGAGGACATGGAAGTTAATTTTTCAGTACATAATAAGTGAATATATTGTCATTTTAGACGAATATTGTTTTTCTTTTTAATTTTATAATAGGTCTGAGGAAAATGTTGGTATTCCCAGCAACCTCATCTTTTTCATTAGGCCTTTGCATTTCCTGCATTATGTACCCACTTGCTAGCTTGCTAAATTGTTAGCCTCTGTGGCTTCTAGACACCGACAGTAACGGTAATGTTGCCGTTGGTGTTCTCACGACTTAACCACTTGAACGCCAAGCATGTTGTGTACACGACTTCACATGTTGTAAACACGAGCTCACGAGTTTCATTTGAAGGCACCATTATTGCATAAAAAAGTAAACTTAGCAAACTTTATGCATATGGTGTTGTGTTCTTTCTACTATGACAGTTTTTCTTAAAATTAGATTTAAAAAGCGCAATATACCACCTTGCTTACAGTACAGCAATATATTGAATCGTAAACCCTGTATCATGACACGTATCGTATCGCCAGATTCAGCTCTACAATACAAATAATCTTCTGCTACTGATTATAGATGAATGTGTCTCATTATTTAAACCTTGTGTCGTGTTTGGACCAGTCTGAATTTCCTGCCCTTTTTTGGTGTTTGAAAGTTTTTTTTGTCCCAACCTTGAAGTAGCCTCCCTCATACAGGGTGTTCGGGGGCCCGAAGATGGCCACTTCCCAGTTGTAAAGGTCAGACTCCTCCACCAGAGTGATGCGGAAGCCCTCCACCGGCTGCTCCTGCAGAGATTTCAGCTCCATCATCAGGGCCTTCTGGGAACTAGGGGTTGCCTGGTGGGCCATGTTGATCCACCACTTCTGACCCCCGAGATATCAGTGGAGAAGATAGGAGGGGTATAACATAAGATAAGATAAGTTAAGATAAGATAAGATGAACCTTTATTAATCCCCGGAGGGAAATTCAGGTGTCAAAGCAGCAACATCAGCAAACAGAGTGAAACACAGGAGAGGTAAAGGTATACAAAAATTAAAAAAACAATAATAGAGATATAAAAGATACAGAGTGATTGGGTGAACATAGTCTGTGCAGTCCGTCAATAAATAAATGTAGTATGTGCAATAAATAAATGTAATATGTACATGTGTGCAGTCTATAAAGTGATATATAGGATGTATAGTTTAAAGTAAGTGTAAAGTGCGCCAGTGTATTGTAGAATGGGAAGGAAAAAAAATTTAATTTCATATGTTTTAACATTTCATGGTTACTCTGATGGTTGACTTCTGCAGCAACAATCTGTTAGCTTGGTTTTGCATTGACAGGTCGTCTTTCTCTAGAACAGGGCTGTCCAAAATGGGGCCCGTGGGCCAAAGTTGGCCCGCCATCAGGTTTGATTTAGCCCGCCAGATGTTAGCAAATTCTTTATTTTTATTATAAGACCCAACCGACTTTACTGTCATTTGGAGGCCGTACCAGGCTCGGGTTTATGGTTAGAAGATAGTGGCATCATATGAAACTAGAAATCCCTAAGGACATTAGTACTATATCATGTCATATTAGCTTGTCAAGAAGAAGAAGGCTAACACTCTAAAGTTGGGCTAAATTTTGGTGGGGAAAAACTGGCATGTCCATTTGTCAAGGGGTCCTTGACCTCTGACCTCCAGATCAGTGAATGGGTAAATGGGTTCAATGGGTACCCACAAGTCTCCCCTTTACAGACATGCCCACTTTATAATAATCCTATGCAGTTTTGGGGAAAACATGCAGTTCTTTGAATGCAGTATGCATGTGTTATTTTTGCCTATTCTAAAAATGGTGTATTTTAATATTTCTACATACTGGGGTCCCTAAACAGTCTTGGAAATGCATAAATTGCATAAGTGAGCCCAATTGTATTCAGCAGGTGGGTTTTAAGGGGCTAACTATGTAAAACATATTCAATTTACAATTAATTTTGCATCTTAATAATACAATACAATAGGTGTTTAATTTTGGCCCGTGGCCCGCCATTGAGTTCCAGTTTTGGACCTCCAAGGGAAAAGTTTGGGCACCCCTGCTCTAGAACACGCCAGGACAAAAGAAACCTGAACTGATAACACAGTCCTGCTGCAGTTGCCTGGTGGGCCATGTTGATGCACCACTTCTGACCCCCAGATATCAGTGGAAGATAAGAGGGTATATATTGTAGAGTGGGGAATAAAAAAAAATGATACTGTCATATGTTTTAAAGGTCCCATATCGTGCTCATTTTCAGGTTCATACTTGTATTTTGTGTTTCTACTAGGACATGTTTACATGCTGTAATGGTAAAAAAAAAACTTTATTTTCCTCATACTGTCTGCCTGAATATTCCTGTATTTACCCTCTGTCTGAAACGCTCCGTTTTAGCGCATTTTGACGGAATTGCGTTGCTAGGCAACAGCTTGGGTCCATATTTACTTCCTGTCAGCTGATGTCATTCACATACACTGCAACCAGGAAATAAACTGGGACACATTTAGAATGTTTACGTTTAAAATTGTGTCAAGGGTCTAAATATTGTATATTTGTGACATCACAAATGGGCAGAAATCCTGACAGCTTGTTTCAAATGCAGAGTTTCTGAATACGGGGCTGTGTGTATTTCCCTGTGGATTGAATGTTTCGATACTTTCACAGTATTTATATAGGACTTAAACCTGCTTTATAATAAAAAAAACATGAAAATCTCACTTTTTTATCATATGGGATCTTTAACATTTCATGGTTACTCTGATGGTTGACCCTGCAGCAAAATCTGTTAGCTTGGTTTGCATTGACAGGTAGTCTTTCTCTAGAACATGCCAGGACAAAAGAAACCTGAACAGATAACACAGTCCTGCTGCAGTTGCCTGGTGGGCCACTTCTGACACCCAGATATCAGTGGAAGATAGGAGGGTATATATTGTTGAGTGGGGAATAAAAAAAATTATACTGTCAGACTTTCATGGTTACAGTTGACTTCTGCAGCAACAATCTGTTAGCTTGGTTTTGCATTGACAGTAGTCTTTCTCTAGAACATGCCAGGACAAAAGAAACCTGAACAGATAACAGTCCTGCTGCAAACACAAACAGGATATGTGGCCCTGCCAATGCTAGCTTTAGGTCACTAGTTCAGCTCAACAGGGCCCTCTATATGGGGGGAGAAAAAGCAAAGTTAATAACAAAGTGTTTACCTCTGTGTCTCCTTTGCACTTGTACTGTGTGTTGTTATCGGCTGAAAACAGGAAGGTAAACTCATTGGTTGTCCATGCTAGCCTGGCTTGTGTCTTGACAGTGAGCAGTGGATGTTACTGCTAAAGAGCTATGGCTCGTCCTCGTGTTGTGTTTCCGAAATTCTTTGTGTTGCCAGTGTTGACAGTTGACATGGAGAGCTAGTAGTATCAGTGTAAAGAAGTCACGGTCTCCTTGTGGATCATTCTTGAGCTCGACAGAGGAAACTGGCTTCTCTTTGACATCTCTTCTCCTCCTCCTCTCTGCTTGCTGCTCGGTTCGGTTCTCTCCAGCTGATCCCTGCTTGTTTATGTTTGTTTATCTGCCTCCTCTCTGTGGCAGTCTCAACTTCTCCACACGTCAGCTAAACCTCCTACCGAGCAACAACTTCTCCGTCCCAGCTCCTCCTCTGCTCTCTCCACCGTCAACCCTCCGAGGCTCAGTGGTCAGCAGTGGTGGAAGAGGCTGGTGAATATACGGGCCAACGGTCGCGTTAAAAAGGCGACTAAGTGAGAGGTATAGACTCGCTGAATTTACAGTTGGATTTCATCGATTTTTTATTTTCCTCCCATCGGTGCTTCCGGCTATCAGTGCGCGTGTCTGCAAAAACGTAAAGCACGTAGCGGGGGAACGTGACGTGCGCGCTCTCGATGCTGAACCTAAAATAAATAATTAAAAAAAGATTTTTTAAAAAATAACAACAACAAAATAACAATTAAGACATTCACAAACACACTACACTTTTATATATATATATATACATATATATATGGGGTTATATATATACTATATATATATATATATATATAATTTTTTTTTTATTTCTACAATACCTAAAATAAATAATAATAAAAAAGATTTTAAAAAACAACAATAAAATATCAATTAAGACATTCACAAACGTGCACATAATACATTTTTAGATCTTTTTTAAAATGTTCTACAATAACCTAAAATTGTATTAAAATTATATTATATATATGTTATATATTATTGTTTTATATACATTTATATATATATTATATATATATATTATATATATATATAGTGTATTGATCAGAAAAATGGCAACAGACCAATATTATCTTTCATTTAATGTTTCTTCTCACTGGGCTTCCTTTTTTTATTAAAACAAACAAATAAATAATAAAAAAAAGATTTAAAAAAAAAAACAACAGCAAAATGACAATTAAGACATTCATAAACGTGTACATATTACATTTTTAGATATATATTTTTTAATTTTCTAAAATAACCTAAAATGTTATTAAAATTATATTATATATATATTATACTATATATATATATATATTACATAATATTATATATAGTGTATTGATCAGAAAAATGACAAGAGCCCAATGTTACCTTTCATTTAATGTTTCTTCTGATTGGGCTTCCTTTTTTTTTATTAAAACAAACAATAAACATCTGCTGGTTGAATTTAGAATTGTACATATTACATTTTTAGATATATATTTTTTTATTTTCTACAATAACCTAAAATGTTATTAAAATTATATTATATATATAATATATAATATATATATAATTATATTATATATATTTTTTTTTTATTAAGAATAAGAAGGCAATCAGATTTAACTATATGTTTTTGATAAATTTCTTTTGGACCAATGAGAATCTATTCTTATTTTGTATTACTTTTTCTCTATATATGTGTATATTTTTTTAATTGTTTATTGTATTTTGTACCCTTGGCATGAGCAGTTTTGTATATATTGTTATTGTACTTATATTTGGGGCGGCAGAAGCTCAGTCCATAAGGACTTGGCTCAAGCCATGGACCAATTACTGAGTGTGAACTGGTAGCTGGAGTGATGCCAGTTTGCCTCTTGGCCACTGCCGAGGTGCCCTTGAGCAAGGCACCAAACACCCAACTGCTCGGGGCGCCTGTCAGGGGCAGCCCCCTCTCTGACATCTCTCCATTAATGCATGTATATAGGTCCTGTTTGTGCATGTGTGTGTGTATTTTGGGCATGTGTGTATCATGTACTATGTAAATATAACAGAGTGAAAAAATTAAATTTCCCCTGTGGGATTAATAAAGTGCCTTTCTTCTTCTTTGAATCTGGGGTGTGTTGTGGTTGTGATGCTCTGACGTCATGTAGGTGAGGTGACGTCAGACAGGAACCAGTAGACGGGGGAGCTTTGACAAATCAAGATGGCGTCCCACGCTGAAGCAGGAAAGAGATCTCAGTATAAATAAAACTCTCTCAGGCGACTAGTTTACAATCTGAGAGCCACCCCGACAAGACGGTCGTTTAGGATTCTGAAGAAAACCAGACGGAGGAGCAGATATACAGGTGAGAGACGCAGTCAGTGTGTGTTATATGAGGTATCAGGGTTAGTTTGATGGGCGGTGGCAGCAGAATAAAACAGACAGGCCACTGAGGAGCTAGCTTAGCATGTTAGCATGAACGGTAGCTTCTCACCAAAACACATTAGCCAGCAGCTAGTGGTGGTTGTCAGTTAATTCACTAATTGGACCTTTATATCACCGAAATTACCACCTAATGTCACACCACACGATGACTTCTTAGCTAAACTGTCACTGTAAGTTAGCTGTTAGCCATAATAATGATAGCTTAGCTTGTTGCTAATTAACACTGTCATAACTTAGCTCACTGACACTAGCTTTATCCATTGCGAGCAATACATGACAGCTGGGAGTCTTAACACTTGCTATTTTATCGTAAACGTGCCTGTAAATGTGATTAATTGTAGTTATTGCGATCTTTTTAGTTATATATGTATTAAATACAACGAGATTCACAGTTTGCCACTTCTGAGGCAGATAAAAACATATAACAACAAGGTACAAAACAATAACAACAGGTAAACACACAGTTATAAAGCAAATAAAACAGGTAGATGTAATAAATAAATATAAACAGAAGAACACTGTCATAACTTAGCTAACTAACACTAGCTTTATCCTACTTTAGTTCGCCTGATAACATTGCGAGTAATACATAACAACTAGGAGCCTTAACATTTGCTATTTTATCGTGCCTGTAAATGTGATTAATTGTAGTTACTGTGACCTTTTAAAGTAGAAACTGATCAGATCCGTCTAGATTAGCTAACACAACTACGTTGGCGAGTTGTCCTGTGCTGTTGATGATATCTGAAACATTTATACTAACTAAATTAAATACACAAATAAAGACATCATAAATAACGAGATGCGGTGTTCTGACTTATTCAGATGACTAATGATGTATCAAGTCTGACAATTTTGTTATATCAAATCCGATATAGGTGTTGGTAAGGAATCATAATGTCAGAGAAGTCCTGCCAAAAGATGTTAAGTTTTGTACTCTGTACTCCAACCCTTGAAATAACTAAGCGGAACAGCAACTTGTGGTGGTGGTGTGCTATATAACATTATACCTGATTACTTTGACATACTAACTAGCCTTTAGGGTGGCGTTGACTCTAGTTACTAGAGCAAAAATCTGATTAAAATGAAAGTAAATCTAATAGGGAAATAACTCTTGGTCACGAGATGCCTCTTGATCATGTGTGGCCCATAACTTAGCTAAGTAAACACTAGCTTTATCCTACTTCAGGTCGCCTGCTAGTAACATTATGAGCAATACATGACAGCTCAGAGGTCTTGAAATTTTTTTTTTAACAATGTCTTTATTGTTTTTTTTTGTTATACAAACATCAACATTATTATGCAATATATTCAATACAGGATTTACTTTAACAAACATAACATACCCCATACACACACCCACCCCATTCTCTCTTATCTTTTCCCTTTCTCACAGGGCCAAAATCAATATACAGCTTGACAGTATCAATCATACAATTAAACAGTTAAATGCCACCTCTAACAAAATGAAGATACACATAAACAGAAAATAAATATATAGAAAATACATAATAAATAAAGATTTTCAAAAACAAGAGTCCATTCCCTTCTGAGGGTCTACCACTGTTGTCATTAAATGATTTCCATATTTCCTCATAAACACCCAGTTTGTTTTTCAAGGTATATGTTATTCTCTCCATTGACATACATTGTGCCATATTTTAATCCAAGCGCCCATTGTAGGTGCATTGGTTTTCTTCCAGTTAAAAGCAATCACTCGTTTTGCCTGCAATATTGGGAGGTCTTGACATTTGCTATTTTATCGTAAACTTGCCTGTAAATGTGATTAATTGTGAACTTTTCGTTATCATTTTAAAGTAGAAACTGTTCAGATCCCCCCCTAAATTAGCTAACACAACTATGTTGGTGAGTTTGTCCTGTGCTGTTGGTGATATCTGAAACATTTTATAGTAACTTGACTCAACTGTACTCCAACCTTTTTTTATTTTCCAATTTTTTAGTTAACCAAATATACAAAACATACAAAACACAAACTCACACAAACATGGCTCCAAATTCCCTCCCTATCCCAACCACATACAAACTGAAAACCATACTCAAAAGGAGTGTAGGCTGGTTAACGATCAATTGATTTAAAAAGGATATAGAAAAAACAAATTAAATACACAAATAAAGAAATCATAAATAACAAGATGCAGTGTTCTGACTTATTCAGATGACTAATGATGTACCAAGTCTGACAATTTTGTTATATCAAATCCGATATAGGTGTTGTTAAGGAGTCCATATAGGTTAAATAGGGTTGCCAAATCTTCAGAAAGGTGTTGTATTCATTTCTCAGGGTATTTGTGATCTTTTCAAGTGGAATGCAGCTGTTCATTTCCGGAAGCCATCTAGATATGAGGAGATGGGAATCAGACTTCCATGTAATTGCTATACACTTCCTGGCGATGCATAGAGCTATTTCTAAAACCTTTTTTTGAAAGTTTCTTAAAGGTGTACTAATGACTGTGAAATTCCCTAATAAGCATATTTGAGGATCCAATGGGAGGGCAAATCCTATAAGTCTTGTCATACTGTCAGAGAAGTCCTGCCAAAAGATGTTAAGTTTTGTACTCTGTACTCCAACCTAGAAATAGCTACGCGGAACAGCAACTTGTGGTGGTGGTGTGCTATATAACATTATACCTAATTACTATAAGATACTAACTAGCCTTTAGGGTGGCGTTGACTCTATTTACTAGAGCAAAAATCTGATTCAAATGAAAGTAAATCTAATAGTGAAATAACTCTTGGTCACGAGATGCCTCTTGATCATGTGTGGGCCATTTCCATGGTCGTTGATGATTAGCCAGACAAGTATGATGACGATACTGAGGCTAATGGATAGTGTACTTACAGCTCCCAGGTTAGTGTAGTACAAGTATCCTGCCTGTAGGTTGCATTTTTTTTTTACATAGATCTGTTTTGAATTATAGATTTCCACGTGTCCTTTCTGACCAGTGATGGTAATATTCAGCAGATTTGCGCTGTAGTCTTGCTCATTTTTTATTTTTTCATACAAGGATTCAAGGATCATTTATTGTCATTCTGCAACACAGGGTTGTACAACAAAATGCAGTTGTAGTCCATTTATGCTACACTAGAAAAACAAGACAAAAAAGCAGTTAGGATCCCAAAATAAGCCACAAATGAGCTGTGGGCACAGTAACTTCAGTCTGATGTGAATGACAGGAGATATAATCCAGTTTTTAAAAATTTACTGAAAAAAGTCTTAAATTACATCGTGTCACAAAACTATGTGCTCCTGTGCCTAACGCTGCTCTCTGTCCGAGTCTAATACACATAACATCCCTCACTATATTAAAGGGAGCATCAATCATCACCGTTCAGTATACATGCATTGGTCTTTTTATCTTTTTATACATTACCTATGTTAGATACAATGAGTAGAAATTCAAAAATGTTCATGTTTTGTTTTAACTTATGTTCACATATTGTGGCTCATACAACAGTAGTGCATTCCTGTAGTGCATTTTTTTTTTATTTGCATCAGGAGAAATGTTAAAAGCAGCAACAAAAACAAGGTAAATTCTCTAGGGTAGATAATCTGACCGGCATCTTAGCATTAAAAATTCGACATCAGGGTAACATTGTCCATCAACTTTGATGTTTGAGCACCAAGCATCATTGATATAACCACAGAGTCCGCCTCCTCTCGTCCCACCGGAGTCCTCCGCTCTGTCCTGCGGTCCACCTGTCATGTACAATAGTTTTATCCGGGATGCCACAATGGAGCCAGGTCTCTGTAAAGTTGTGCCCATAACAGGGTCCGATCTCCCGTTGCTGGGTTAGCCTGAAGTCTTATTTTATCTATCTCATTTTCCTGTGATTGGACATGAGCCGGGAGCAGGCTGGGTAGTGGAATAGCCTTCAACTGGGCAATAATGAATCCCATAGCCATATTTTAGGATCCTTATAGATACCCATTATTGGTCTCTCTTTGGTGAATCTTTTACTAATACAAATAGTAAATTTTACTGGTAATTAGAGGTACTTTTCATCTTTCCAATATTAATGTCTCAGTGAATTAAAGCATGTGTTAAGCAATTTTCTGAAAACTTTGGGGGCACACAGACTACAAAATAAATTCAGTGAAACAGAGCATATCACATTATACTATTTGATTATCAGTTGCTTATGTGTAAGTAACCTATTGCCCACCTACATGTCCAGTAGACGCAGAGCCACCCGGCATCCCGCCGCAGTCATCTGAGATAATTACTCGTCTCTCTTTAGCTGGCTAGATGTTCAAATGTCTTTACCAACCTTTCATTTTCTTTGTCTCGATGCTATTTTGTGCTGGGTGGGTAATGTACAGTTGGCATGCGTGAGTTTGTTTTGTGGAAATGACTGGCTAGTCTCATATGGGGTGTCGGTGAGATTCAGATTTAGTCAAATGTAAGCCCACTAAAGAGCTGTAGAGTTGGCTGTTGACTTTCAGCAGTATAGGGAGTATTTTCAAAGCACATATCAGTGAGCTATTTAATTCAGTGTTTATTTGAGCTTATAGGAGTTTTAAGTACTTTTTACTAACAAATCTGCCCGTTTCAGCTGTGAAATGGATCAAATCCATTACTTTTTCTTCTGAACATCAGCCTACACCAGCACACAGATCAAAGTTCTGTGTTCAGCAGATTTGAAAACAGTGGCTTCTCTGTGTTGATAATGTCAGCCATTGTTGCCGGGCATGACCAAATAATGGGATTATGTGACTTGAGATGCAAAGCAGTGGAATGTACAAAGCCAATGGGATAGTGAATAATTTCAATTTGAATGGAAAACATTATTTGCACTACCATGTGATTAAAGCGTCATTGCTGATATGCTTTGATTAAAACTGTAGGACCGATTTCTGAGCTCAGTGAAAGACGTTCTGTAAATATGAGAAACTGCTCTGTCAGATGAAACGTCACGCCGGAAGGCAGCAGGTGGAAGAAGGGCTTGGGAAATACACCTTGGGCTGTTGTCACACTGTGGCACCTTAGTGTGTTTTTTTTTATAAATTCATAGACATATGCCATGTAAATATTAACTCTTTGATATTTAAAAAACGTGGCACTCCCACTTCTCACTAACTTTACACCTGGTGTTCTCACGTTATATTTTTTTTTTCAGAGTCTCTAAATGGCTGCGAGGAAGTCTGGATCAGATGCATACAACAATGGTGAGTGAGGACCTATTTTTAATACTTTCTTGTTTCACTGTTTGACTACACTGATGATTTGAGTCGTGAGTTGAGTGTAGGTTCAAGGTCTGCTGGTGCCTGTAGTTCCAGTGTCTATTCTTCTAATATATGCTTACTTTGGGTTTTTTTTGTACATAGGACCCGTCAGCTACCTTGATGAAGTTCCCTTCAAGATCAACGACAAATTCCGCTGCCCAGCCAAAGTGGGGCTGCCTGTCGGTTTCTGTCTCCCAGACTGTGCCTCTTTGATGTTGGACTCACAGGTTAGGCACAAGAAAATATGTTGATTTTGCACCGGTGTTATTAGCTGTGTTATACTGCACTTACATGCAGCATCCTCAGCAGGCCTTAACTGTGCTGACCTACAATATTATGGCACTGATCATTATAGGGCCTGTCCTCTGTCCTGCAGTATTAATGTTATGTTTTCAGTCATGCTGGAGACCAGAGAGAAGGCATACATTTATAGTAATTTAGATGGAGAGGTGTAGTAAATTACATGCTGTCAATAGAGTGACAATTTTTATGTCAGAAGTTATTTCAGTGGATGCTAGGCATTGAGCATACCTCCTTTTAATAAGTACCTTTTTATTGTTTACAAATTACAGCAACCTACATTTTTTAGGTTATTTAACTTATGTTGTATAAGTTCTTTTGATGTTGTATCTGTTAAGCTTGTGTTGAAATGTCATGTGGTTCTTATTCTCATGATTATTCTTGTTTTTTTTCTGTCACTCTATGTGGCCTCTTTGCCCATCTTCCTCTCTTCCTCTTACTGCGGTCTCAACAGTATGACTTTACTTTGGAGAGGCGAAGTGTGCGCTGGGGGGTTGAACTGGCTGAGGCCAGAGCAGCAGAAGCCAGAGCAGAAGAGGCAGCAGCCAAGCAGGAGGCAGAGAGCAGGAAGAGCTTGGCACAGGCCCAGGACATTGATGGCGGTGGAGGAGGGAAGAAACCCCGGTCTGCCGCAGAGGACCAGGACCTTCTACCACCAGCGTTGAACCCCGTCATGGCGGGGCTGAGCCATAACGACATCCTCACTCCACTGCCTGCCCCATGCCTTGGCCCCAGAAAAATCCAGCCTAGCACTCCCCAGCTGCACAGCCTCAACCTAGCTGACTTTGAGCGGGAAGAGGACCCTTTTGACAAGCTGGAGCTCAAAACTTTGGACGATAGGGAGGAGCTCAGGAACATCCTCCAGAGCCAGCCCCAACCTCAACCTCCCCCCTCTGTATCCCCACCAGAGGTTTCCCAGATAGGGTCAGGGTCACGTGGAAACAGCCCGCCTCCTCCCAGCACCAACACCAGCCTCACAGCTAAACCTGGCTTTACCCATAAACCCAACGGGTTGGTTGCCTTGCTGGACATGGACAGAGTTGGACACCCTGGGAGAACAGGGTTTGACACAGATGATCGGCCCTGTAACATCCGCTCGCTCACCTTTCCCAAGCTCTCTGATTCTGGTGATCCAGAGCCAGTGAGGTACACCCCACTCCCTGCACCCATCCCTGCTCCCCGACAGAACCTACCCAATGGCAGCCCGCCGATCGTACCCGTGACCCAAGTTATTGTTGCTCCTGAGCCAACCAGCTACACAAAGAGTGGCATACCAAAACCGGTGAGCATGAGATTACATACTGCCTGATTGAGGCCCTGCCCAGACAGAGCGCGTTTTGCAGGAGGAAAACACGAGGCGCACCGCACTGCCTTTTTGTTGTTTGTTCAGACTTAGTGTTTTTTGCAGTTTGCGTTGTCTTTTTTTCAAATATTGTTGCTAGGCAACCACCAAATGAGTGCAAACAGTACCTTAATACAAACCATGGGCTGTACGCTACCCAAATAGTTAATAGTACAGTTTCAATGAATGAAAACAACTTACCCAAACTCTTAAGTACTGCAATAATTTGCTTCCTGTTGTTTTCTCTTCAGATCATGGTAACTGCATTTGGTAAAGTCAGATAGCTTTGGGTATCCAGCAAAAGTCACAATAATGAGAAAAAACTGCAATGGCGTTTTTCCGCTAGGAGTTGAATTTTTTTCAACTCAGGGTGCTCCTGTAAAAATGCAAGGCGTTCAGCAAAGTCATTGAAAACAATTACAAAAACGCCACCCTAGGCTGCTGAAACGCGCTCTGTGTGATCAGGCCCTAATAGTGTGTACAGTTTGTGTGGTGCATATAGTGATGTAGATTAACCCGTAATGGTAAATAAGGAATTGCAGGAACCTCATTGACATTCTTTCATGTTTTTACTCCAGGCCAACCCGGGGTCAGGATCCACCGGTCTGCCGTGTGGCGGGGCCCTGCTCAGCATGACCCCCAGTGAACGCCAGTGTGTGGAAACCCTGGTGGGCATGGGCTACTCTTATGAGGGAGTCCTGCGGGCCATGCAGAAAACAGAACACCAGAACGTGGAACAGGTGCGACACCCTCTCGCCCCAATGCGCAGCAATCTGGATTCCTAGCCTATTCTCTGTTCATTGTTTGTGTGCTTGTGTAATTCTGTTCAGTGATGCATCAATGCAGTACATCTGTACATACAGCCTTAAAATATAATAAAGTTGTTTTATCACACGTTCTGTTGTCTCACACGTTATGGCAATAGATCTGCTTCTGTGATCTGAAAAGCCAATACTAAACAATATGGCCTATCCAACCATGGTCGCATGATAATGGTATCTCTACTGTAGCAGCAGATGTGGGATAAAATATAAGCAAAATATAACAGGTTCAATTGGGTTGGTATGAATGGTATTTTAAATGATGAACTAGCATTGGGCATCACAAACTTATAAGATGCAAGACACATACAGCATAAAGAGAACAATAAATTAACCCTACAGAACATTAACATTAATTAATTTCAATCTACAATATGATATTTTATTGTTTCCTCAAACAATTAAAAAAAAACTCATATTGGTCTTTTAGTTGTCTTTTATGTAATGCATAATTTAAGCCTCATTAACAACGTGATGTTCAAAGCAGCCACATAATAAACATGTACTTATTGTTTGTCTGAAGGTACTGGACTACCTGTTTGTCCATGGGCGTCTGTGTGAGCGGGGATTCGATTCAAGTGCAGTGGAGGAATGTTTAGAGATGTACCAATGCTCAGAGGAAAAGGTTTGTGCAATTTGCTATCAGCTAACTACTCCTTAATAATATGCATTTGAAATAAGAGGGATACTGCTACATCACCCTATCTTTTGACAATTATGATAGTGTATAGATTCGGGTTTCACTAGATATAACTTTGTTTTTTTTGTGCTTCTGTGGAGATCGTATTGGAGTCTGAGTTGTGGTGGGGGCTGGTTGTTTGTTGCCCTTAGCGGACTCCATTTCTAACCGAACGTTAGCTATGGTTGCACACTGTTAGCCCTGTAGTGGCGCTGAAAATAAAGGCACTTGCGCGCATGCATGACATCACATCTGTTGGATTTTCCTAGAAAAACAGCCCGGGTTCTTCACAATAAAAGCAGTCTACAGACTGATAGAGGAAACCCAGAAAACTGTGGAAGGTCTCATTTTTTGGGTTAGATTACAACAATGTGTGAACGTCACACATTCACATCTAACCTAAATAATGTTTATACGTGTAAAGAGCGTCCGTACAGTCCCTTTAATACATTATATAATCTATCATAGTTTTATTTTTCTTCCCAGGCCTTGCAGTTCCTTGAACTAATGTCAAGATTTCGCGAAATGGGATTTCAGCGGGAAGCCATCAAAGAGGTGCTGCTGGTCCACAACAATGATCAGGACAAGGCTCTAGAGGACCTGATGGCTCGGGCTACAGCGAGCTGAGCCAAGCTAACCAGCCAACCAAAGCCCGGCCCAGGGCTTGCCTCCCGCTACTACCCAACACAGCCCCTTTCCTTCTGCCTACCCTATCACACCATGCCCTGCCCTTGCCCTGGCTGTGGAAGGGACAGCTGGGAGACAGTTGTATTTCTCTCTGTGCTAAAACGTATTGTGTCTCAGCACTTCTTAAAGACTGTGTGCCTAGAGTGGAGGGGGTCAAAAGTGTAACTTCATGGTGGTGTTTTTTTTCTAAGAAATGCTGGGCTTAGGTTCCAGGATTTTGTACTGCAAGGGGATTCGAGGATGGGAAGAATGACTGAGCTGGAAAGGAGAAACTGGAAGAATTGAGCTGTGGCGTTTTTGATGCCGTTCTGATTTGCTTCCACTTGCAAGAGACCGACTACAGGCAAAGCTGCAGGACCGAACGGGGAGCTGGAGACCGGCTCCGAGTACATCACAGAAAAACTAGTTTGAACTCTTGAAACTCCCAAACGACTAAGCTGCCATCTTCCACTGCTCTGTGCAGACCTAGTAAATGGTGGCGGGAATCAGGGGGCCCTGAGGAGGCTCTCTTCAAACTGAACCAACTAACATTAAAAGTCAAAAAGAAGAAAAAAAACGAAAGCCCAGTTGCCAGACAGACAACCGATTCAAGAAGTGCCCTCTCTGCTCTGGTGCCCTGCACCTGGTTCTGATCTACTTTATTCTTTCATTCATTCATGTCTGTTTTTCTGTTCAATTTGGGCACTTTTTCATAACAGAAGATTCACTTTCTTTGATTTCTGTTTTAGGAGCTGCATAATAGTCACTATAACTCAGAACATAAGAGATAGTACTGCCCCAGTACGCTCTTCAACCTGCACTGGAATGGCCTGTTAAACGAGTGGTGGAGAAATGGGGAAAGTTCCTCTGTAGGAAATAATAAGAAACATCCCATAACTCACTGGCACTGACGTGTCACATACTGCACAGGCACACACATGTTTCATAATTATCATCTTATTTAAAATAGTATACTGATACTTTCATTTAAAAATAAAAGAGTTTGATATGATTATGTAAGATATGTTAACACACAAAAGCGATGGACTTCTGTTTGCAGACTGGAAAAGAGTGAATGGTTGAAAAAAAAAAAAAAATGTAAGTGAGGGCTGTTTTTTCAGCCACATCACAGTGCAATAGAGACATTTCATATTGTGTGACCGTTGGCACTTTGAGCCTCAAGTAATTGTCGGGAGATAAGGAATGGTCTTCAAGCCTTGCTAGAAATTTGTTTGTAAAGGTTTGAATTCATTGATCGCACATCATTTATTCTCTGTAATTGGATTTCATGCCACATAATCTAATCAAACATGACTTTGGTTTGTTGACTTGTCCACTTTCTTTTCTCACGTGTAACATGAAACAAGTGTTCATCTTCATTATAGGTTTGTTGCTATCTCCACGGTCTTAAAAGGGGAATTAACAAAAGTCACAACATGTCAAAAGCATTTCCCCACATGTTGATTGGGTGTAATTGTTTAAAAGAAGGCCATTTATTTTTATAATATGTGTCTTGAGTTCCATGCTACATATGTTTTTAAAAAGCATGGCCGCTCAGTTGCACCAAAAGTAAAGATGGCAGCAATGTCTATAATCTTGAGCTCTGTGGTACTGGTGAGGATTGTGGGAGGCATGGCAACAGATTAAGGGCTTAAAGTTAGCAAAATGTGATTTGGAGACCTGGCACTTTGCTTGGGGCAGGTCCAGTACTTTGTCCTATGTTTCACAATTACAAAAAGACATTTTCTAACCAGCAATCTATTTTCGAACAACCCCTGGTTTGACAAATGTATTTATAGTGTGGTTTATTTCCAATACAGACATAATATTACTTGTTTAATGGAAAATATTCACTACCAAGTGTCTGCAGAATATAGAGTACCACTCAAACCAGACGAATGAGCACGTCTGCAGCAAATAAACCAAACTTGCAAGCATCCCGCAAACAAACATCCCAGTGTCATGTTAGACCTAATATCCTTATCCAAGCCAGCGTTTTGTCTGATATATGTGGTTGACATGATCAACAAATAAGTGTTTTCACCCCGTTCTGTTTCTAATTGCCTTCCTTTTTTATTTACTGTGATAAAGAAGAAAGGTACAGTTACTTTACAGACAAACACACAAGTGGTATTATTGTCGCCTTACGTAACTCAAGTGTGGTTTCCTTAATCATACATAAAGCAAGTTCATGTCCACTTGCCTCTCCTCTGACAGCCACACAAGTTGGAGTGAAAGCAGTATTGCAGGTTCTGGACCTCCTCCATCAATGCCTCCTCCCGTTTCTGTTACGATCTCCTAGTTGTGTGGGGATGAAAGGTTCTCATTAATTTGGGCATCATGTTTAAGGGTTTATATATCAGATCCACCTCTAAGAAACAGCATAACTGAACACGGGGCTCTAATGATATAATAAGAGGTGGCTGAGTTGAGTGTTCTTTCCCAAGCTCCTGAAATGTGATTTGCAAAAATGTTCAATTTTCTCTTGAATGATTTGGAAAAATCCTCACGATTAAATGTGCACATCTTTTCAGTGGTGAGACTGTTGATCGTTTCTGTTGTTGCTTTTTGATCTTAATTTAACATTTGTTATTTCCTCAACATATTAGATATTTTTACATGAAGCTGGTGAGGAAGTACAACCTCCTCCTGCTCCTGTTTTTTTCTCTTCTACAGCAAATGCATTTTTATTCTCTCGGTTTACAGCAACAATGCAGATGCATGTCCATCCAGGTATTGTCAGTGGCAACTGGAAACATCTAACTGTGTGGCCTAGTAGTCAGCAGAAAAAAAGACAATTATGCATCAGAATAGAGGCCATATTTAGTCTGCTTGAGCTCACCAGGGTTAAGAAACAAAAGTCACGTATAATGTCTGTAAACAGCTGTCTGAGTTAATCTCCTACGTAGTGCCCAGTCAGTCGTCTGTATGAGTTCAGATTTCCATGGCAGCCATGTCTGTGTGCTCATGCAAATAATGGCCACCTTTGGAAAAATCCAGGAAGCAAACTCTCTGGAGAATTTATAATATTAGGATGTATGATATCTTCCCTTTAGCGTGAGGTTGTCCAGGCGGCTACTAGAAGTCCTAAATGTTCACTGTAACAGTTATAAATATATTTTATTTAACCTTTATTTAACCAGGTAGTACTCATTGAGAGTAAGAATCTCTTTTGCAAGAAAGACCTGGCCAAGACAGCAGCATTTAAACATACATTAAAGTTTCAGACGCCACAACATAATACAATTGCAAAATAAATACATAACATAATATCATACAAAACACATTAATATCAAGTGTTTGAAGCCAACGTTAAAGTGAAAATATTCAGAAACACAGACAGCTCCTGATTGACTCTGCTTCTAGGTCTTTCACTAATGTTTTAAATTCATCAAAAGTAATCAGATTTCCCAGTTTCAATTTAGCTTGCAGTGTATTCCAGGAAAAGGGAGCGGAATAGCTAAAGACCATCTTACCTAGTTCTGTGCAGACCTATAACAGGGGATGTAACACAAATAACAGAGAGAATACAGCCTAATAAAATTAGAATATTAATATTTTTTTTCTGTTAATCTGACAGTCATACAATGAAACTAAAAAAATGTTTTAACAGCAAAAAGTTGTGACCTGCTTATGATTTGATTTATACATTGCCTGAAATTCAGTTAATAATAAAAATTAACTAAATTCACATTTTTGCATATTAAACCTACTTATTAATAATATAAGTTACATTTTAGTATAAACTTTGCCACTGAAATAACATAAATATAACAGAGGATGTGTCACAAATAACAGACAGAATAAAGCCCAATAAAATTAGAATATCAATATTATTATTTTTTTGTTAATCTGACAGTCATATAATAAAACAAAAAAAAATTTAACAGCACAAAGTTGTGACCTGCTTATGATTTGATTGCCTGAAATTCAGTTAATAATAAAAAATTAAATTAAATTTGTGCATATTAAACTTACTTATTAATAATATAAGTTATTCAAGATTCAAGCCCTTTATTGTCATTGTGTAGTACAACGAAATTAGATTGTGACAATCACTTAGGTGCTAAAAAGATTTTAAAAAATATTAATATAATACAAATAAAATAAATTCTCATTTTTCATATTAAACTTACTTATTTATAATAAAAATTACATTATAGTATACATTTTGCCACTGAAACAAAATAAATATAACAGGGGATGTGTCACAAATAACAAACAGAATACAGCCTAATACAATTAGAATATTAATATTATGATTTGATTGCCTGAAATTCAGTTAATAATAAAAACACATTTTTGCATATTAAACTTACTCGTCAATAATATAAGTTACATTTTAGTATACAATTATGCCACTGAAACCAAATATATCCTTAAAAACGTAGAAAAAACAGAATCATCTGATCAATGACCTCACACAGCTGGCGTGAACGAGCACGCAATGACGCTCGCGTTCACGTACGACCTTGTTTTTGTTGATGTTTAATTTGAGTGCGGCTGCGCGCTGCTCAATGCTTCCTCCGTTGCTGACGCGACTTGGCAGAGAAAAGGAAAAGGAGAGTGTGTGTTATCCTCTGGCTGTAGCCAGCGACGTTTATCTAAAACTAGAAAGGGAGTACGACCATAGTGTAGGATTAGTTGGGAGCCTGGGAGGAGGACTAGCAAACGACAGAGAGACAGTAGGTCAGCAGGTCCTCTCCTCCTCTATGTGATCTGTCGTCCTCTGCTCGTCGTCGGGACGCTGCCAGCGAGGGCCGAGCAACAAACACAGCTTATCAACATTATATGATCCAGTGTCCAGCGTCGCTTTTACCCTCCATGTGGGTGAGGGAGCTGTGTGTATCAGATTATGGCGAGAAAAACAGTTAGCAGGAAAAGGAAGGCAGGAGAGCCCAAAGACCAACAACAGGTAGGCGGATCCATGTCAGCATGCTAACGGTGGCTAGGCAGTTATATGCTAGCATGCTAACTAGCCACTGGGCTAACAGGTTTAGCTGATCTAAGCTACGTCAGAGATGACATTTTAATAAATTAACCACTATAATACATTACACTATATGGATATAACAATCACAACGGTGGTCTTGATTACATAATAATACAATATGTTTCTATTTGGAATGTAGCCTGTTAGCATCCAACGGGAATACGTTGTCAGCTAGCTTAACGTTAGCATGCTAGCATAATAGCAGACTATTGATGACATTTTAACAAATTAACACGTATGATATATTAAACTATATGGATATAACATTCACAACGATGGTCTTGATTGAATAATAATATAATATGTTTATATTTGGAATCCGGTATCCGCTAATGTTAGCATCCAACGGGAATCAGCTAGCTTAACGTTGGCTAGTCAGTTATGCTAGCATGCTAACTAGCACTGGGCTAGCTGATCTAAGCTACGTCAGAGATGACGTTTTAACTAATTAACCAGTAAAATATATTAAACTATATTGGTATAACAATCACAAAGGTGTTTTTGATTAAATAATACAGTTTGTTTATATTTGTAAGTCAGTATCCGCTAATGTTAGCATCCAACGGGAATCAGCTAGCTTAACGTTAGCTAGTCAGTTATGCTAGCATGCTAACTAGCACCAAGCTAACCAGGTTAACTGATCTAAGCTACGTCAGAGATGACATTTTAACAAATTAACCAGTATAATGTATTAAACTATATGGATATAACATGAGCCAAACAATCACAACGGTATTTTGTATTAAATAATAATATAATATGTTTCTATTTGGACGTAATGTTAATGTTAGCATCCAACGGGAATCAGCTAGCTTAACGTTAGCTAGGCAGTTATGCTAGCATGCTAACTAGCACTAAGCTAGGTTTAGCTGATCTGAGGACATTTTAACAAATTAACCACTATACTATTTTAAACTATATTGATATAACGTGCATTAAACAATGACAACGGTGGTTTTAATTGAATAATAATACAATATGTTTATATTTGTAAGTCAGTATCCGCTGATGTTAGCATCCAACCGGAATCAGCTAGCTTAGCCGTTAGCCAAAAGGGCTAGCTACCATATCTTATTATTATTTAATTGTAAACGCGATTAAATAGCGTTTTTTTAGGTAGATAACATTGACAGTGCTTTGTTCGGTTGGGGTTATCACTTGTCACCCTTTTAGTCAGCATCCTAAATAGCGTTAATCATCAATGTAAATGTGTCTTTTAATATGTTAATTATTAGGCTGTGTAGCTAATGGTTAGCAGAAAACGTCCACTAACTGCTTGCGACGCTGACTAACATACAGATCAACCGTAGATCCGTTTGTCCAAGATAATAGAAGAGAATGGACCTGCTGGATTAACAGACAACATTCATCATCATCATCACATCTTCCCTATCCAGCCAGTCCTCAGCCCAGATGTTGTCACCACAAAATAGGCTTTGAAATGGTTCCCAGTATTACTTGATTCAAGATTCAAGCCCTTTATTGTCATTGTGTAGTACAGCGAAATTAGATTGTGACAATCCCATAGGTGTTGAAAAAGATAATACAATAAAAAAAGAGATAGTGCAATATAAATATTAAAAAAAGAATAAAATATATATATATAACATAATACAATATATATATTGATGAGATGACAGATTACGGTTTTGCCAGATTATTGCACAAAGTTTCCGTCAGATAATTATATAATTATTGTACAGCATCATATAATATATAATTGCTTTACATTAAAGATACTGTACGATCTGCCTCTACTGCATTGCACGTTAACAGTGACAAGGCATGTCTCTGGGGCCACAACCATTCACCAGTAGAATTAAATCACATCCATATCAACAGACCTATATTTAGTCTATTAATCACTCACATCAGACACAATATCAAAGACCATAAGGAAAAAAATAACAATAGCAGATAGCACGACCGATTCCTTTGAGGTCCAGGGAATATATATATATATATATATATATATATATATATATGTATATATGTATGTATATATATATATATACATACATATATATGTATATATGTATGTATATACATATATATGTATATATGTATGTATGTATGTATATATATATATATATATATATATATATATATTGTGTTGTTATCCTCTGGCCCAGGCCCCGACTTATAATGGGTATGAAAAATTAGGTCAGGGTTAGACAACAAATAATCATCACTAACATTTGTATATGTATTTTGTAGTACTTCTCATTATTACATAATATATTCCTGTTTACACCTCTGTGTACATATGTATTACTACTCATCATGCATATACAGTACATACTACATCCTCTTTACATTCAGTTGTCCCATCTGAAATACTGTCATCAACAAAATTCCAAATTTACATTTACATTACTATTTTATTCTAACTTATGTTTATATTTATTTTAACTGCATTTATTTTAATTTATGTTATGCCTTGGATTATCATTTTGCTTTTACATTTACTTGTGATTTCCCCTTTTATATATACATATTTTATGAGCATTGTTGAAGGAACCTGAGACCAAAACCTTTCATTGCCAATGACTGCTTTGCTGGAATTGACATATGACAAATAAAGAACCTTAAACCTTAAAGAACCTTAAAATCAGATGATGCCTCTGATAGTTTCTGTGTGAGCAATCAAACAATTTAGGACAAAAATATAACAGCTTTTTGGTACAGTATTTCTATTTAGTATGAGATGCCTCACAAAACAATGATTAGCAACTGGTGCATAACTCTGTAAAGGAGAATATTGCTCAGGGACCCCTGAATGTGTCCAAATGTTTGGGTACTCGGCATTATTTAAGCAGGTTTAAAATGAATGAAAGGTCATTCATCTGATGATGTCTTCATGTGATTAAGATGAGCTGTTCTGCCAGTTTCTGTGTTACCTCTTTCATTTGAATTCGGATTCCCAGATTATATTATTTTACCATTATGGCAAATTCTAATTCTTTTGCAATAATAGTGTATTAACTTTCGCCGTGTGCTTAAATATCCCTATAAAACTAAATCAAAAATGATAAACCAACACAATAAAGTGGAATATCATTTTTAAAAGCTGTGTTGTGACTCAAGGTTGTAAATTGTGAAGTGTGAATAGGAGCGCTTTAACTGCACAGACCAAGTTTGATTTTTATATGCCCATAAAAGTCTTAGCAACACGCCGCATAGTGTTGCAAAGTTCAACAGACTTTTGAACAGACAAAAGTGTGACTGGTATACCTGATGTGATTGAGGCCTTTGAATTAGGGCTGCACAATATATATATATTTTTGTTATCATTGTGATGTCAACTTACACGATAAACACATCGTGAAAGACTCTGGTATCGCACTCTGGAATTTTTTGAGTTAGTTGAAAGAGATTATCAGTAGAAAACACATTTTAAAATGTAAATTTTCTTTTTTTTATTGGTGCCCTTTTGTGTTCAGTTCAGTTTGTTCAATAAAAGAATGTTTGAAATAATTTCCTTTCATTTTTGTTTTAATTCAACAAGCAATTTGTTGTATTTTAGCAGTATACTGAAGGCAGAACTGAGTGAACCTTAATATCTATGTATCACAAATAATATTATTTTCACGAGATTAAACCACGTTAATATATTTTCCACCTATTGTGCATCCCTAGTGTGTGTGGGAAAGAGATTTTTGTTGTGTTCCTGACCAGTGATAATGCAATCAGTCGGTCTTATAGGGTCTACTGACCATCACTTAGTGTAGTCTGAACTTCCATTATAGACAGACAATAATATTGGTTTACCTAAGCAAGATAAAATCCAGACATCCTGTGTACAGTAGGCCTGTATTGACCCATCCCGATGTAGCGTCAATGACTGTGGATGTGTGTGTGTTTCTGCTGTAATACTCCCATGATCCACTAAGGCTCTTAACTCTGTACCACCGAGCCACAGATATGTGTCTGAAGTCCTCTGGGGGAGGGTGATGGATCGGCACAGACAGTGTGTGATATTGAATTAGGGATTAAGAAAGATGAAAAAGAAAAAAGATCTGAAGCAGTTAGATCATATTATTTGAAGACTTATTTAATTTTTATATCATTAATTAACTTAATTGTAAGGCTAACTTTTCCACAATTGTAAGTAAAACATAATTATTAGTCTCCGAAACATGTCGGACTTGACAAAAGTCATGCTTTTCCCACAAAAACATATGAAAATGTACCTTTTTTCCTCTCTCCTTCCTCAGCTGGGCTGGTGTCAACCGCCACACAAGCGGAGCCGTGTTTCTTGTTCATCACGTCATGCCCAGCAGTGGTGGTGCAGTCGGCGCTCGGTTGTATGTGCCCTCCGGGGGCGGGAGTTCAGGCCTCAGCAGCAGCACGAGCTGCGGCTCCAGCGGAGCCTCCGGGGCTTTGCAGCCGGCCGGCTCCCTGGCATCCTCAAGGAGAGGGAGTTCTCCCTGGGACGCCTCAACAAGGTGTTCGCTTCACAGTGGCTCAACCACAGGCAGGTGGTGTGTGGGACCAAGTGTAACACGGTGAGATGACATTTTTTTGCTAACCTGAACTTATTATTTAAGCATTCCCATATATTTCCAACACTTAGTGTTAATCTGAGAGTACTATCACATAATCAGGTTGTTTCTTTGTTTTACCTCCTGACTCTGATATTCTAACTAGATGTCTTTCCTCCCTTTACCTGCAGCTTTTTGTAGCTGATGTCCTGACGGGGCAGATAACGCGCATTCCCATGCTGAAGGACAGGGAGTGTCGTGGTGGAGGCTCTGGGGAGGTGGGCGCAGTGGTGGCGGGGAGGCATTACCACCCCACAGGAGGCTCTCGTGCCCGGCTGGACCAGCAGGGCTGCGGGATCCACGCTATCGAACTCAACCCCTCCAGAACGCTGCTAGCCACCGGAGGAGACAACCCCAACAGCCTGGCCATCTACCAGCTGCCCACGCTGGACCCCGTCTGTGTGGGAGATGTAAGTGGTTTGGATCTGTTAGGGTTTACTGATATCCGGTCATGGCTTATGGTTGCCGATCCACTCTCGACACGCTGTAATTCATTCTGTTAGGATTCTTGCAAACTATATTGTCATATATTCAGCAAGCCAGCCGCAATGTTTGAGTCTTGTAAGCTTGTAGGCTTATCCACAGAGGGCTTGCTGTATTAGAGGTGGCAGTTTGGGCTACTCCATCAGTTGTTAATATTTCTTATATATTGTCAGATGTTTGTTAGTATGTTGTCACCACTCCAGGTGTTTTTTAGCCTAACCAGCGAAACGGCTCTAGAGCTGACAATGTTGGTTGGTCCATGATTAAAATATCTCCACAACTATTGGAATGATTACCAAGAATTTTATTGTCCCTAGAGGATGAGTCCTAAAGATTTTTGTGATGTGTGAAAAATGTTCCGCTTGTTAAACCCATCCCATGATGTGCATTAGACTTTTTTTTAATGTTTTTTTCATGCTGAATGACTTATTTCCAAGAAATGTTTGAGCACATCTCTGGTAAACATAAGATTTAAAGTGGTGCTTTTGTGTGATTCTTTGTGGAGAAACTCAGTTTAACAGATCTGTCGATTAAATCAACGAATCAATTAGTCGACAAAATCATATGAGTGTTAGTCGATTAAGAAATTTCTTTGGTCGAGGACAGCCCTACAAGGTTGTGTAAGATTACTTATTTTGCTTTTACATTGTAGCCATTTGTTTTTCAGGAAGGTCACAATGACTGGATCTTCTCCATAGCGTGGATCAGTGACAACATGGCGGTTTCTGGTGAGTTGTCTGTATGAGCCATGTTGTATGAATGAACACTGCTGTGTGAGCATTACATGCCTGCACAAGTCAATGCCCTCTAAATACCCTGATGACAATCTGATGATTATTTGTCACTTTTGTATGCAGTTAGTAGAAACATAAATACTCTAGGTAGTAATCAAGATACGTCTTGTGTGTTGAAATTGCTAGGGTCCAGAGATGGCTCCATGGGTCTGTGGGAGGTGACGGAGGAAGTAATGAGCCAGGCCGAGCGCAGTCAGAATGAGGAGGCAGTACCGTCGTACGCCCACATCTCCCACCGCGCCCTCAAGGACATCCCAAAGGAGTATACCAACCCATACAACTGTAAGGTCCGTGCCCTGGCCTTCAACAACAACCATAAGGTAAGGTTCATCTTGAGGCGAATGCTAGGAAACCATATGATTGTGCGATCAGTGAAATATTTATTTTAATGCATCATTTACTCCAGTGCCAGTTTTTAGGAAAACAGGATATGAGAAAGAGATAATTTGAGCCCAGGAACTATGAGCTTTAGGATTAATTGACTTGAGGAGATCGGGGTAGCCCATTTTATTTCTCTGTCATAAAGGGATTTGCTGTCGTAGGTTACCACCCTATATGTTTATACAAGAATGGGTTGAGCTTTGTTTGAAGTTGTAACACATCCTGCTCTTTGCTCCACTTAATCAAAATCTGGCCAAACACACTTCTTCCACTCATCACTTGTGCAGTGAACTGTTACACGCACCAAGTTAGTTAGTTAGTCATGTGCGACAGTTGAAACACCTCACTGAGCTAGCACCAAACGAGAGCTGAGTATTAACCATATTTTATACCATGAAGAAAGGAGTGTTTGAAATACTAGTGCAGCGCCTGTTCGGAGCGGGCCGACTGCTCGACCCCCGGAAGCGCTGTTTGCAGCGTTGCCAAGAACCGCTCATCACTCGTTGACTCCAGGGAAGTGAAGAAGAGTTGGGTTGTAACGTTAGTATATCCAGCAGCAAAAGTTAACTAGGGTTGGACGATGTGTTTAAATTTTCCAACCTGCCATCATCAGCCAAACAACCGGCGATTGTTGATATATTCGTGCAGGTGTGTATGTGTGCGGCACGGCGCACACTTCCCCTACTAGAGGCGGAGCATTAAAAAACACATTCAAAATCGACAGAAACAAAATAAAGCTCACCAAAACCATCTTGGTTAGTCTTTCCAACTCTGGTTTGGTCGAAATAAACCCTTAATTCACAGACTTGGATGTGAAAATATGCTGACTCCGCACATTGTTTTCTCACGCTCTATCTCTCAAACCATTAAATTAGCAAAATAAAATGACAAACATCGCCAAGAAAATCGCTCCAAAAAACAACAACCGGCAATGTACTCAGCCAAACGTTGATAGCGGATATATTCGTCCAATCATCTAATCCTAACGTGAACTGCAGTCAACATGCCGCAGCCTGTAAAGGCTCACTGTGGACGACATCTTGGACTCAGTCCGCAGAGCCCTGAAGACATCCTGCTACTGCACAATACGCTGACTGCACATTCTGTGGTCCCCAGCAATATACCCGCAAAATGTGAAGTAGATTGGATGAGCAGTTCTCAAGATATGCGAAGGACACACACAGACAGATTCCTTGCTTTATAGTTAGATACTGAGCATACAGATGGACAGCTAAGGAGTGATATAAAACTATTGATTGGCAGTACCTGTTGTTTCTGCCTCCACACACCTCAGCATCACTTATTTACATCTGTCTTCCCATGTGCTTTTTTTCCCCTTTCCAGGAGCTGGGTGCTGTGTCTTTGGATGGCTATTTCCACCTCTGGAAAGCTGAGCACAACTTGTGCAAGGTAAATCATATTACATAGTTTTACTAATAATCATGTGATGCATTTCTTCTGCATACTTCATACTAGGTTATAGAGAACAGCGTGACTACAGCTTGCTGATTTAACATTTTTACAATGCCAGCTCAGTTTAATATGAGATCAGTTGCCCACCAAAATACTAAATATCCCTCTAATATTCTTATATTTTCTTAAACTTTTCTTATTTATTGGAGCTTCACAGCCATGCATACTCACACTTGCGTTCAAACTATACAATGAAGAAAGAACTGTTCTTGACATCATCCTTACTTGGTTGGTATTTCCCTCTAGATACTGTCCACCAAGCTGCCTCACTGCAAAGAGAATGTGTGTCTGGCGTATGGACAGGACTGGTCGGTGTACGCTGTGGGTTCTCAGGCCCACGTTTCCTTTCTGGATCCCCGGCAGCCGACAAACAGCATCAAGTCCGTCAATTCCAGAGAGAGAGGAAGCGGTAAGTGACTTTCTAAAAGAAGCTACAGTAATATAGCACAAGCGGAGAGCAGCTGACCTCCCTAAACTACTTCATGAAGATGTTTCCGTATTAAATACTGCTGTTAACTTTTGAATTGCTTTGCATTCAAGACACCTTTGTCTGTTCAGGAATCCGTTCAGTGAGTTTCTACGAGCACATTGTGACAGTGGGTACCGGCCAGGGTTCCCTTCTCTTCTACGACATCCGGGCCCAGAGATTCCTGGAGAACTCTTTGAATCCAGCCGCAGGGTACCGGAAGTGTCCAGGAGATGGCATCCTCAAACTATCTACAGGAAAAGGCTGGCTGGTACACAATTTTTTTGCCTATTTGTCTTCAATAAGTAACTCTGTTCTTTAAAGATTAAGGCCCTGATCTGAAAGACCGCGTTTTAGCAGCCTAGGGAGGCTTTTTGTAATAGTTTTCAATGAGAGTGAAGCGTTTTGCGCCCCGCTCTTGCGTTACTGTGCGCCTCGCGTTTATACAGGAGCGCCCTGAACGCCTTGAGTTGATAAAAATTCAACTCAAGAGCAGAAAAGCGCTCAACCTCATTGCCTTTTTTTCCTCATTGTGGTCCCTTTTGCTGGATACCTGGAGCTATATGACTTTACCAACCGTAGTTACCAGGATCTGAACAGAAAACAGCAGGAGGCAGATTGGTGCAGTACTTGAGATTTTGTGCAAGCTGTTTTCATTAATTTAAACGGCACTATTAAATATTTGGGTCGCGTACAGTTCATGGTTTGTATTAAAGTAATGTTAGCACTTATTTTGTTGGTTGCTTAGCAACAATATAAAATAAAGCGATGCAGCAGACTGCAAAAAACGCTGTCTGATCAGGCATCAAAAATGCTGTGCGGTGCGTCTCATGCTTTCCACCTACAAAACACGCTATGTCTGATCAGGGCCTCAAGTGCTGAACTGACACAAATGTTATAACACTGTAGTCATAGATAATTTGCATTTTCACAACTTTTCCTCCCTCCTCTCCTCACCCATAACCTCCCTCTCCTGCTCTCCGACTCACAGAATCACGATGAGACGTGGAGGAGTTACTTCTCGGACATTCATTCCTTCCCAAACGCGGTTTACACCCACTGCTACGACGACTCCGGCACCAAGCTGTTTGTAGCCGGCGGACCGCTCTGTTCCGGCCTGCACGGCAACTACGCAGGACTGTGGAGCTAGCCTCTTCGTCTCCTCCATCGCTCTATCACTACATCCTCGTCCAGATTTTTTCCCCTAACCAGTCCCTCCATCCCTCTCCCTCTTCAACTCCGTTGGCATCACCGTCTCTGGTATCCCTCCTTGCTCATTGAATTGTCACTCTGTTTTGCTCACACGTGGACTCAGGAGCATGATCTTGCCCCCACCGTATCACGGCTTTGAATATTGTTGTTGTGTACGTTTGTGTCCACCATCACTCTATCCCTTTCTCCTCCCTATTATTCCTTTGCTCCTTTCACCTCAGCTACTCAGTTTTTTTATATGAAAATGTACAAACAATTAACTAGTAATTTTCAAGAGCTGCGAAGTCTGCCACTGAGGAACTCGGAAGAGTTTTAAGAATAAGGTAATACATGTTCTCATCATTTAAAACATCCAACCCGCAGGGATTAGGTTATGGTCTTTTGCTGGCTTGTTTTTGTATGTAAGGATAGTGTTTACCGCTGCTTCCTCTGTGATAAAAAAGACGGTTGTCTTTGTGAAATACCTGTGGAATTTTTCACCCAAAAGTTCCTTTTCATTCTCTCACTGAAATGGACGGCAATAAAAGAGGGAGAGGAAGAAGGGCGCGAAGAGACGATTCATTTTGAAAGACTGAACCCGGAGTGCAGTTTGACGTTTGATGGAGAATATTAACGTGTTGGAACAGCCCGTCCTGTCCCACAACAATCACAAAGAACTTCTCTCTTCTCCTGGCAGAAGTTAAAAAACGAAGAAGCCAATCAAAATGGGACTTTGTGTTCATATTTTCTCTCACCAAGATGATGTAAAGGAGAAACATTAAGATTGCTAAATGCAGTGTTGTTCTGCTACGAATTAATCCCAACAAAAGCGTATTTTATTTTTTGACTGTGTGTGATTTGACAGGCATACCCCTGCTGATATTCTAATTTGCTTTATTTGTATTTATTTTCCCTTTCTCTGTCACCTTTATTCAGTTGGTCAGGGGTGTTTATATCTGCTTCTTTTGAAGGATATATTGTCTCTTTGCTTATGTTCCTGTTCTCTTTGTCCAGAATGCTTTCAGCAGATTTGTCCGTTAGTGGTTTTCAAACTCTGTAACCGTTCTGGTGCTACCAGAGAATTTATCATAAGGTTATAGGTTTTGGTAGCAAATCAAATATGATGATTGATAGATAGAGGAGCCTTTAATGGGTTAAACCCCCTCTGGGAGAAGATCTATAGTAGCTCACTTTTATCTTCTCAACCATCCAGCAAGAAGGATGAAAGGAGAACTAATGATAAGTTTTGGACTCCCCTCTGGAGTTAGATGCTGCAGGCACATGCATTTGTTGTCACAGTTGTAAAACTTTATTTTTTCCTCTTTTTTCGTACCAAGGAGTGAGCGATTCTGCTCTTTTTCCTTGTTTGGTAGAGGCAGGGTAGGCTTGAGTTACGTTTTTGCCTTCCTCGGGTCTTTCTGTGAAAGACTGCCACAGGAGATCATAGTTTTCCTTTTCTACATGGAACTTTTCTCCAGTTTTCATGATAATGACATATTGAAAAGAGAAACCCCAATTACGACCACAAATTGAACAAATAACCGACACTTTTAAAGTGTATTTTATATATAAATGTGTATATGTATGTGTAAAATACATAGGGACAATTGCATACATTTTTATGTATATGTCTGAGGAAGTGTGTGGATTGATCTGTCTACTTGGTGATGCCCTGTTTTTTTTATACATGCCTCATGAATGTTTTTACAAATGACTGAATCTGAGGATATTGTAAGATATAAACATCTGGAAAAAAAACAAGCTATTAAATCTTTAAAAAAGAGTAAATAATAAAAATAAAATGTATATTGATGTAATGTTTCTTTTTTTTCATGCGTGACATCATTTATCCAATTGAAAAATGTTCTTCTTGAATTCAAATATTTCACTGCTAATTTAGACAAAACATTGGCACTTCTTCCTCCGTATGCTGAGGAGGTTCAACATGGACTCCAGGACACTCTTTAACTTCTACAGGTGCACCGTCAAGAGTATCCTGACCGCCTGCATCACCCCCTGGCATGGTAGTTGCACCGCCCTCAAGCTTAAGGCTCTACGGAGACTGGTGAAAACTGCACAGCACAGCACATCACCATGACGGAGCTGCCATCCATGGAGAACCTCTACACCCAGCAGTGTAGGAAGAAGATCAACCCACAAACTGTTCTACCTGTCTGGAAGACTGTATCGCACAACCAGGCTCAGGACCAGCTTCATCCTGGACAGATTGGACAGGAGACACTGCTTCACAAGCCATCTCATCGTAACACCACAAATATAAGTTATGATTAAAAAAAATCTAAATTTTACTATAGAGTATTAAAGACAAATGTTCAACAGTATAAAAAGACAAATGTTCAATTTAATGCTTTTTTTTTTGTGGTCAAAGATGCATAAATTTATCAAATCTGTTCCTCAAGCTTTTTTTTTTACAAAATAATCTATCAAAGTGCTTTAGGTTACATAAAGATGCCGAAACCAACAGGAACACTGTGAAAGACCCCAAAAGAACTGGCAAACGGGTGAAAACAAAATGTCTTTAGCTGAAGTAACAAGGTAAAGATTAAGTTAGACAAATGCACACCGACAAAGTCATGTGCCTGTGTTTGATGTTCTCAATGTCTCTTGATACATAAAGTATATTGTATATACCGTATATATACATTTTATATACATATTAGGGCTATCAATCGATTAAAATAATTAATCGCATGATTGTCCATGATTACTGGTACGGCAACTGCACCAACGTGGACCGTAAGGTGCGAGCTGCACACAGGAGCTGTACACCCAGGGGTGCCTCAGGAAGTCCCTGAGGGTCATTAAGGACAACACACGCCCACAACAGCCTGTTCTCCCTCCTGCCCTCTGGTAGAAGATACTGGACCCCCAGGACTCTCATCAGCAGACTGAGGAACGGTTTTTCCCCCCAAGCCATCAGACTTTTAAATAGATAATACATACGACACCTTCTCACACAAAAATATATATTATACTGTATATACTGTACATGTTCTTAATATATATGTTCTTAATATGCCCTTGTACAAAGTATTTCTTCTTTATAATTGTAATGTAAATGTGATATAACTTATTATTTTAATGGAGCTTCCCAGCCTAAAGTGTTTCCCACGTTTGTACCTGTACAACCGGCGTGACAATAAACATCTTGAATCTTGATTAATCGCAAATTAATCAAATTTTGTATCTGTTCAAAATGTTCCTTAAAGGGAGATTTGTCAGGTATTTAATACTCTTATCAACATCGGAGTGGCTGCTTTATGCAAATATATGTAAATATTTATTATAGTAATAATGAAGTTAGTCGGGACCCAGAGAGAGGAGGAGAGGAGCAGAGAGGAGGAGAGAGGAGGAGAGAGGAGCATCCACCACCACCACGGCTCCGCACGTCACGTGACCACCTTGTCTGCTGCTGGCCGAGTGAAGCGTGTTAGCAGGTAATAAAAACACTATTTTTCTACTGTTTTTCCAACTTCACTTTCTGTTATTCCAAAGCGTTTAAACCAACACACCAAAGCCACACACTTATTCACCGAAATAGTTCACCGCCGTCTTCGTTGTTTCTCTTCTTACCGCGGGGTTTGTTCGGGATGTCTGTCGCTATTTTTCTCTTCTGTTGTCTTGTTTCCACAACGAAGCAATGTCGGGATGAGATTCAGAGGCCTTTCTTTCTTTTCCTTTACATTTAATACAGCTATGTTGTTAGCTGGCTGGCCTGTTGTTGTTTTAGATGTAGAGGGAAACATTAATGTAACTGCCAGTATTAGTTAGATAACAGAGCGGGTCTTATAAATACGTTTTAAGTCAGTTAGACGACCGTTGGGCTGTCAGTTTGGACCAGATTTAAATAGCAACCGTTAGCTATCTTCATCCCCCGCTGCTGCATCTATATACACGGCCTATGGAAGGAGGTAGTGATAAGGTTCTTGGGATGAGGGGTATTGCGCATGCGCAGTGTAACTGAACCGTGCGTTTTGATTGGCTCAATTTCGGCGAGTGCTGATCAGATTCTACTGCGCATGCGTGTTCCCCCCGATTTGTTGACGACGCGTGTCCCAGCCTCCTTCTATAGGCCTTGATCTATATGGTATCAGCGTTAGCATGTTAGTAGCTAACTAACATGAGTCCATGCTAGCGAAGATAAACCGAGCGGGTCTTATAATAATAATAATAATACATTTTATTTATATAGCCCTTTTCTAAAAACTCAGTAACTTATTAATAAACACGTTTTTAAGACACCCAGCAAGGCAGTTAGACGACCGTTGGGCTGTCAGTTTGGACCAGATTTAGATAGCAACCGTTAGCTTAGCAACCGTTCGCTAGCAACCGTTAGCTTAGCAACCGTTAGCTTAGCTTCATCCCCGCTGCTGCATATATCAGCGTTAGCATGCTAGTAGCTAACATGAGTCCATGCTAGCGAGGACAAAGGGAGCCCCAGTACCAACAGCACCAAGTCGGTCAGTGTTGAGTCGGAAAATTACGCTTATAGGAGAATATGTGGTTTGTTTTTACAAGATAAACGTTAACGTTACCGAATAGTCCCATAGTGTAGAGACTCAAATAATAAGTAAAGCTAACAGCAACGAGCTAACCGTTAGCATTGGTTCAAAACAACGCTCCGCCTGCTTTACTTACAATAATAAGCTGAAGCTAATTGTTAATTAGTTAGCTGTAGCAAGATAAATGTTCATAAACTTAACTGGTATTTGTTTATCGGTATGTCAAATAATAATAATAAATGTGATGAACAATTGAGGAGTTACTGAATGACGTTTTGTTATTGTTTATCTCTTAAGGACCGTCGACACTCATACTTTGTAATAATATTTAATAATTAAAAACAAAGCTGCTGTTCTAGGGGTTCTCAGTTATAAAACAAATATATATTGATTTTTTTTCACTGAAATTACATTTAAAAGCCAATTCGTCCTTTTTTTGCATTAGCTTTGTTCAGACCTGCAGCCAATGGCTGCAGTGCATTCACCCAACGTCACTCAGGCACTGTAAGCTGGATTGCTATTGTTCTCTGACATAAAACAAATGGGTCACTGGGGGGTATCTGTAGGTATTGTTCCTGTAATGGACACCATAGTCAAACATTGACACTCAAATTGCACTACAGGGTGTTTTTTCATTACAAGGTATTGAGCAATCGCCTACATGTTCCACGTAGGTGGATAAAGCCCAATTGTGCATGTAGATAGATAGGTAGATAGATAATAACTTTATTAATCCCGAGGAAAATTCAAGTTTCCAGCATCACAGTTCCATAGTGCAAAACATGTTAGTAAAAAGGCAGTAAAAAAGTTAGTAGTGCAAAGTACAAAGTACAAAAAAATATAACCATATCCATAGGATATAACTATACAAACACGCTAGACCTGCCCTGGTGAGGCAGGAAGAGCACAAAATAGTCAAAAAGCACGAAAAAACATCAAACAGACATGAAAAACATCGGAGCAGCTGGAAAGGCTGCTGTTTGCATATAGGAGTGTTTAATATTTGAAAACTATTAGTGTTTGGTTGTGTAGGTATCACACCCAATTTGCAGCAAGTTACTGCAATTTGTGCAAGACTTAGTTGTCAAATACACACAGGGAAGATATTTTTTTTTAGTTTGTGTGTGTATAAGGATATAACCTTAGTTTCTCTAGCATGTAGAGGGTATGTGGGGCCAGGGTGTGTAGTGTTTGTTCTGCTCCACACACTGTGGTCTGTTCTGTTTGTAAGAGGACACTGGGTCGCTCTCCCTCCTTGACCTAGATTTTCAGCAAAGCTGTTGTCACCGGCCCAACTGTGTGTCTTACAGCCTTCATAGGGGCAGTATTCATGATTGTGCAATAAGGCTTTAGCTACGCTCACAACACATATTTCTGGCTTATTTCCTTCTATGCACTCGCACAAGAGAAAGTATTGAGGCTCTTCAGTAAAAACATTGTAAATTAAGGGAATGTGTTTGTGTTTTGGACATAATCTGTGGGGTTAAAAACTGTTTTGTTGATTTCATTTCATCTGTCCGTGTTTCTTGTTTCCTTTTGCAGATTTTTCTATTTTGTACATACAGAGTTTTGTATATACTGTATATGATGAGCTCGCTGGGCAGCGACAAGGCCCGGGGCCCTCGGGAAAAAGCGCTGCCTGCTGCCACTCACACATCACAACCACAGAAACAGATACAGGTGAGCCGCCGCAACCACATGAACATGAAGAAACTGAATGAAAGCAAAGCACACAACCCTTAAAGTCACAGAGATTTTTATACAAAAACACCAGTGTGCACACAGACTACCCTTGCCAACAAAACCACAGTTCACACATTATGCAAGGAGACCTCCTTGGTCAATATTGAAAAGGATTTTTTTTTTTTATTGCAGCCATGATGGTACATAACATTTTAATAGTGACAATAGGAGACCCTTGCTTAGTAACCATATAGTTAAATTAATACCTCTGTGACCGTGTCAATCAAAACTCAACATTATTATCTTCGTAAAGGCAGAATTTATAGCTGAGCTGTTGTATTGAATTGCATTGGATTTTACAGTTGTACCTAATAAAGTGGCCATGGAGTGGATCTACTTTGTTCTTCCCTTTTTTTCTACCATTAACCAAAATCTTAACCATTGGTCTCCGTGTTTCAGGCTACTGCTGAGCAGATCCGGCTTGCCCAGGTGATCTATGACAAGAATGATGCTGACTTTGAGGACAAAGTTAACCAGGTGAGGAACACTTTACTCAGCCCTGTCTCTTCTTCTTAATTACGTCTCCCCCAGGAGACCGTTGTTTGTGTCCCGTGTGATGCATGGTCATTTTAAGCCAAACCATGCTGTTTTTTTTACTAAACCTAACCCTGTAGTTTTGTTGCCTAAACATAGCTGAGTAGTTTTGTTGCGTTTTTGTTATATTTTGTTTGAATTTATAAAGTAAACCACGTTTGAAATTGTTTAAAGCTGCGACCGTAATCCGCGACCAAATACGTTACCTTCCAAACATAATTGAGAATGCAGTTTAGTTGTATGGGAATGTAATTTTGTTGAAGACAGTGTTCCTTGACTAGGCTGAGTCAGGGCAAGCTGTCTTTCTTCCATGACTCCAGTACTCATATTTGATACTATGAGTGACACCTTGTCTAGCCGTGACTTGTACTGTTATGTGGTCGAAAACTGGTGCATTTTGTCATTGGTACACCTTTTTGTTGACTACTGGACATTTCTAATATGACGTGTGTTTGTTGCTTTCCCCAGCTGATGGAGGTGACTGGGAAGAACCAGGATGAATGCATGGTAGCGCTCCACGACTGCAACGAAGATGTTAGCAGAGCCATCAACTTTCTCCTGGAGAGCACCTCGGACATGGTAAATGACATTGTGTCTCATTTAATCTCATTTTAAGATTCATTTACTAGCCTATCGTTGTTTTCAACTACATGAATTGCAATTTCAGATATTGTGAATAGTAGGGCGGACCCGAATGCTTTGAAGCTTAGACCGTTGCCATGGTATTCGACCTCCAAATCAGTATTCGAATGCTTCGTTTTTTTATTTTTTAAAAATGTATATGTATAAGTATGTAATAATAATGTATAAATCCCCAGATAGCCCATGAAATAAGGAATAATCCCACACCATTATTCATTATTCATATCCAACATTAATAATTACTAGTTATTCTCAGATGGATATCGCTGTTTGTTGTGTCTAGAGGTGTGTGCCCAAAAAATGGTATTCGAGACAGCCCTAGTGAATAGATTTCTTTTGTTTGGAAGGCAGAATATGCAGCAGCTTTCAGCTCCAAATTGTACTTGTGCTGCCACAAATCAATTTGACTTCCTAGTGTAATTAATAACCTTAATGATGGCTGCATACAATTAATCTCAGCTGGTTTCATGATCCTAATATTGTGCATGCTGTTCTCACTGCCACAGCCTCGTGCTACAAGACTTTGGAAATCTCTGAGTGGATGTGCTGCTCACACCATAAGACATTTCTTGTCTCAGACTGTTGACGTGTTGACGTGAGAGTGCACAAACTACACAACAGATCTCAGACCAGGGCCCCGTTCTTCGTACGTGGATAACAGAGTTATCCAGATTAGGATGTGGACGATTTGTCATGAGTCTGTTTTTTTGTTTGTTTCTTCGAAGCTGCTTTAAAATTCATCTGGAAGTGTTGTCAGAGCAACAAGTACTTCAGCCCAAACTTGCAAAAGTGCAGGCTTTTTGACCTTTAGCTGTCTAGTAGTTTCGCTTTTAAAACGCATGTAAAGCGAAATGCAAGCCATCGCGCGGCCTGTGAAGACAGCTGTATTGATTAAAATAGATTCATATCTGTTCTGTCAGAGGCGTGAAAGACGGATGATTGAAAAACGCAGTTGAAACACATCCTGTGTAGACCGCTTCTAAGGCTGCAGGTCCATGTTCAACACATGGACAAAAAAGGAAAAATATATTTTATATCTCTCTTTGCCCCTTTTTCTTAAATTGCGCTTTCTGGCACATCACTCCTAGATTTCAAGTTATGTAACATGCTCAGAAGATGAACAAATGTTGTGAAAAACATTAGGTTGTTCTGTATATGCTGGTGAAAATGAATCCAGTAGAATCAGCCTCTGAGCTGTCCTTTGCCACAGTGACTGTTAGCAAGTTTACTCTTTCTAACATCAGGGACTTTTAGCATGAAAGCAGCACATCATTTATACACAATTTTCCCTCATCTGCTCAGAGAGCAAAATCAAACGGGCTACCAAATGTCTGGCAAACACTAAGTGTTGTTCTGCCTGTGTGTTGCGAGAGTGTCCAGACATTTCTGAAGAATACCAGCCGGCACAGATGGTGAGGAGAGGCTGTAGGGCAGGGCAGGCAGCCAGACAGCTACCTGCTCATTTGTTGTGGTTTCGTGGAAATCCAAAAATAGCAAATAGCTGGTTTTCTCCGTTTCCCTTGGAAGTCTCTACTGTTATGGTATATACTACAACCCTCTGATTACATCTGCTTCTACTGTAATCTTCAAGATCTTAACTGTCATAAACAAAAGGAATGGCCACTGAGTGAGTTTTCTTATGCTGTAAGAGTAGGTGTAGCACAAGAGAAGAGTGGCCAATTAAATAATGAAAACACTAATTGTATTGACTGTATAGTTGTAATCAGTATGTTCTTTTACCCTCAGTTTCATTCTGAGGTGTTAAATATTGAATCTCTACCGATTATAAATCCTCATCTGATATTTGTTTTTCTTACATAACACAGCTGCATAGTGCACACTTCAGTACATAAGTTGGTCAAAAAATAGCCGGTATCACAGCTTTTCTGTAACTGTTAACAGAAATGTTTCTATTGTGTCCTGTAGTGTCTCTTTATCCTCTTGAACAAAATACACAAGTTCAAATGCGATGTTCAACCAACCACAGAGTGCCAGAGGCTACTTCGAATATGATATAACTGCCAAATGTCAGGGAAATGGAGGCAAATTTTCTTATTTATTCATTTTAAAAAACGTCTTACTTTGCTCACTGAAGCATATTGTCAGTGTTGATATCTTGTTTTACTGCTGGCTATAGTTTTTAAGTGTTTTAAGCTAGAATCAGATTTCAGTTTATTGCCAAGTAGGTTTTCATGTACAAGGAATTTGCTTTGGTGTATTGGTGCATAACATGAACATAATAGAAGAAAATTTAATTGTAAATAAAAGTAAGTAAACAAAATCAAGAAACATAAATATAGAATAGAAGAAAAATTACAATAAAATACTATAAAAGTGTGCAAAAAATAATATGTGAACTACATATTTTGTGCTGCAATTTTAATGTATTCTTTCTGTATTTTTCTTCCTCTCCGTCCTGTTGTTCCTGTTCTGTGTTTAGACCTCATGGGAGACGGTAGGGAAGAAAAAGCCCCTGGTGAAGGAGGGTCCATCAGACAGCAAGGAGAACAAGGAAAACAGGGAGAAGAAAGGAGAGAGGGAGGCGAGCAAGGGCCGTGCTGCTGCCAACCGCAAGGGCAGGGGGGCCAGTCGCAGTCGACCGGGTACAGAGTCTAAACTTCACATTTATTTAAATCTAGTACAGAGTCTCCTGTCTCTCCTGCAGCTTCTCAGTATCGTTACGTAATACTGTTACTAATGTGGTGTCTTTTCTCATTTTGTATGTGCACATGTATTTGCACACGTACAGCGCGTCCTGAAGAGAATGGCGTGGAGGTGGCACCAGTGGAAAGAGGTTCAGATCGAGGTCGGAGGGCCAGAGGTGGAGGCCGAGGTGAGCAGATGCACATAAAAACACTTGTCAGTACGTTCCAACACTGGAGTGGATGTTGTTAACCTTTAGTGTGAATGTTATGCAGGATCTGGAGGTCGGGGCAGAGGGAGAGGACCACCAGGGAGCCGGTTCTCAGCCCAAGGCATGGGGTATGTTGGCAACACACACACACACACACACACACACACACACACACACACACACCCACCCTCATAGGGTTTTTAGGTGTAAATTAATTGATACCAGAGTGTTTTTCAGGCCCAGGAAATTTAACTTTGTTTGGATTTGGTTTGTAACGGAGTGCAAGTGGTGCATTGTTTTCTTGCATCTACTCTTGTGTTTGCTTCTAAAAGATTCTTTAGTCACCAGTCCCATTAAGATGTGGTATCTGAATAAAATAATAATCAACATATCTCACCTCAGCCTCTACACAGCACCAGAAACCCAAAGGCTAGAGAGCAATAACTCGTCCGTCTTCTAATTGGAGTTTTGCCCAATGAATAGTGTGAATAATAAACATTATTACTCCAGACACTGTTTAGTAGGAAAACAATTAACTAAATCGGTCAACGGCTCCCTGCCCCGTCAGTTTATTTCTGTGTAACTAAATATACCACTCCTTCACTCTTCCCCAGGACCTTCAATCCGGCAGACTATACCTCAGAGGGTGGGTCAGGGTCAGGGAACACGCAATCTGAGGTGTGGGACACGGCGGCCAACAACAGCACAGATGGGACAGGTGAGTTCTTCACCTGTAACAGCAGTTTCTGTTGTGAACAAATACATTCAATGTATTGAGTAGACAGTAGCTTTTATACAAATTTATACTGTATGCGCTACAGGCTAGGGCTGCTCGATTATGTCAAAAATCATAAGCATGGTTACTTTGGTCGATATTGAGGTCATGATTATTTATCATGATTACTCATTAACTTTGCAAACATCATATATTTAGAAAGAACATTTTGTAGCTATATTTTATAGTAAAATGCATCAATCTGGTGCACTTTTAGAGCAAAAATGAAGAGGCTAGATCTATGAAGAACTTTGTGCTCAAGTAAAAATGTAATCATAAACACATTGGTTGTATGAATGGTGATGACATGGCAAAAAAGTCACACCCACAAAGCATGGTAAACTAGACGGGGTCCATGTTTCAAGACGGGTCAGGTGGGTTGCCGACATCGCTGCAGACCACACACTGAGGACAGTCTGCCCCATTTGCTAGTCGCGTCCCTCCCCGCAGGGAGAGAGGGCACAGTGAGCACTAAGTCCATGGCGACGTCTGGGCTAGGGGTGCTGTAGAGCTCACGGCCAGAGCCGCGAGCAACTTTCACCTCGGGCCTTTCCAAGTTGACCTACAGTAGAGGTCAACTGCGCACCGTGGAGGAAATGCGCCCGGCGAAGACCAGCCAGCGTGCAGGGACAACCCCATGGTTGCTCCCACACTGAGTGGCCGTCCCTGACCCGCCGAGAGGGGCGAAAGCACACTGCTGTAAAGGAAAGGGTTGTGCTGGATTTATAACACAAGACAAAAACGAGAGCATCATTACGAAACGGAATGCGTCACAATAATCTCAATTATCTTGTTTTCACAATCGTTGGAAGATAAACTCATAATTGAAAATAAAATTATTAATCGCCCAGCCCTACTACAGCCATCCTGCGTCATGTTTAACTACTTACCCTACCTGTATTTGAACTTTGTGACTCATCATTGGTTGTTCTTTAGTTCCCTGGAGGGGAACCTTGGAAGACTGGGCATCTGAGGACTGGAGTGAGGATGTTAGTGTGAGTGGACACAATTACAGGAGAAGTCTGTCAATTACAATAAAATGTTTTGGTGTATATTTAAATCACTTCTGTCTGCTGTTGTCTTGTTTTTTCCTGCAGCTCTCAGAGACCAAAGTGTTCACCTCCTCATGTGCACCTGCTGCTGAGAATCACATCGTACCTGGGCAAAGGTAAGTAACTGGCTCAATTATAGCATCATACATTAGCCCCTGATCTCTTATTACATGTGACTTAATTTCACAACGGTAGTTTCAGTTCCCTCTAATAATTTTTACTCCGTGCTGTAATTTACGTAGTGTAAAGTTATATTGGCAAAGGTAAATTAATGGCATACAGGATTTACTTGCATCTATTTATAATACATTACATTGGCAACCTTTGACTTGGTGTCCTGCAAGCTTTTTCTAATTGACTTCAACTGTTTCTGTGTCAGTCTGGACCTCGCCTCTCTGCTGCAGAAGCCTGTGGTTGGAGGAAGAGAACCACCTTCGTCCTCTTCCTCTCAGAGTCTGGTCTTCACCAACTCCCACCATCACCACCACCAGCCACCGCAGCAGCAACAGCAGCCGCCCCCCAGCCGAAACGCCACCAGTAGCACAAGCTATGCTCATGCTGCTCTGGTACAAAAAATAGTTGCTTCTGATACTCTGCACCCTTTTTTCATACACATTCCTTCATCTATCACATGTAAATAAACACAGAAACAATTACTGATGATTACACTTTCTCCTCCTGTCTGTGTCAGTCGTCAGTTCTGGGAGCTGGTTTTGGGGACTTGGGCCAGGCCAAAAGGCCTCAGCCCAGCGCTGGAGCTCAGATACTGGAACAGCTGAAGGGTCCTGGCTTGGGTCCGCTACCCTCATCCCAGGCCGCGCCTCCCGCCAGCACCCAAGGAAACAACACCTCCATTGGCCGACTGCCAGGCCTAGGAGCACCCGTACCTCCACCCTCCTCATCTACCTGGGACATAAAGGCTTCAGAATCCAACGCCACCTCGCTGTCCTCGCAGTTCAGCCGTAAGTGTTCAAGTGGGTCATTGTGCAGCCATGCACAAGTTTTCTGTTTTTGCCACATATATTAAAATAGGAATGCTTACCTATTCAAAATCCTCATCTGTGTCTGCAGGTGAGTTTGGCCTGCAGCCAGAGCCTTCTCTTGTGCTGAGCCAGCTGGTTCAGAGGCACACCGGCCCCTCCTTGCCTCTGGCACGTCAACCCAGTCCTCCATCGCAACAACAAGCGCCCCCTGCTTCCGCCTCGCCTGCTCCCCACCACACCGGCACGCCAGCACAGGCGGGATTGGTGATGGCCGCTGGTGCTAAACCTCCTGCCCCCGGTGCAGGGCTGGACCCTCAGGGCGGCGGTACACCACAGCAGCAGCGGGCACAGCTCAAAGGCCAGAAACGAAGGATACCTCCCACAACGAAGGTAGGGGGTCGATGTTGATGGACAGAAAGTTGTGATTACAATCCGTTGCACATGTGACTGCTCTAGGTTTGGGCGATATAACAAGATTATCGTTAGACACGATATTGGTTGGCGACGTTAATGGTCCTCACGTATCCACGATAACAGAACGATATTCAATTATGTTGAAAACAGGGATTCCACCAGTATATTGCAACAATCAAAGGTAACAACATATAAATGGTGGCAAGACTGTATGAGGGCAGTTACTAGTCACCAGCTGATTGATCTGAGTTATTGATCTCAGCATGTCCTTGTGTGAAATAGCGCTTACTGTCTATACATTGTGGCCACTTATGTATTGCAACGTCTGTGTCTCCAGTCCATAGATATTTATATCTACGTGCGTCTCTCTTCAGCTTTTTTCGGAAGATAATATCGTATATTGTTTTGTTTTTTCTTAAAGCAATATCATCAGTAGAGGAATTTCCATATCGCCCAACCCTAGGCTATTCTTGAATTCAGCTCCAAGGTTTTCAATCTCCTGTGTTGTGTGTGTTGTGTGTCTGAGATCTTGACTGTCAAGGCGAAGGTGCACATTTTATTATATACAAATAACCAAATACAAGTAGTTAATTGAACTAAAAGTTGTGGTCCTGAAAGCTGACTGTGTTCCCTCCATCCTGGCAGATCCCCTCCACGGCGGTAGAGATGCCAGGCTCGGCTGACGTCCCCGGGCTAAACCTCCAGTTCGGAGCTTTAGACTTTGGCTCGGAGTCGGCAATGCCGGAGTTCGGAGTTGTGGACAATTGCGTTAGTGCGGCATCCAGGGAGTCCACACCGGCCCCTGCCCCAGCACCGCCTGCACCGGGACCAGGGACACAGAGCCAGACGAGCCTGTACTCCAAACCGCTCAGGTACTGTCACTGCTGACTGAATAGTTCCATCTCTCCAGTATATATTATTACAAAAACGATATAATAATAAGTTGATCTAATATATCTAACAACTTGTTCTTCCCTCCCTGCTGTTGTCTTGCAGTGAGTCGCTGGGCAGCCCTCTCTCCGTCGCCCTACCACTGCCCCTCTCCTCATCAGAGCCAGTATATCACTCCTCGGTGGCGTTGCCTAACCTCACTCCCTCCTCATTGGGGACTGGCAGCTCCTCCAACCCACCCTCCATTTCTTCGACGGCCTCCACCACCTCCTCCTCCATACCCTCCTCCTCTCACTTCTCCTCGGTGGGGGGAAGTTACGATGGGACCATGCCCCCTCACACACGACTGGCCTTTTCCCAGAGCAAAGAGGCCACGGGGCCAGTCATGGTGAGTAGAAATAGCTGACAGAAATCATTAAAATGCCAAAATACACTGGCGGGGGGGCTTTAAAGGTTTTTTAAGCATATTTTAAATGTGATTAATTTAACTGATTTGCCAGCAATTCCTGACTAGAAGATCGGCCCATAGTGCCTTAAGACAATTATCAAACATGATAGGAATAGCATGAATTGTTTAGGTTTTGATTTTTATGAGGTCATCTCGTATGTAATTCAAGTTTTGCTGAATTCAGTGTTCGTACTGTGTATGTTTGCTACATAAATATGATAGTGGTCTTGAGCTGTTATAACACGCTGACACTGAGCTGCGTTTTTTTTCTCACCAGAATGGTCTGAATGGTGTAAGGACCTCTGCTGCTCTAGACGGTGAGTTACCTACTACTGATTTAGCTGTCCAGTGTATACTTTCTGTTGTAAATGTCTACCAAGAGCCACCTTTCTTGGGTTATGCTATTTTGAGTCTATTACAAATATAGACCCTTGTCTTTCTTACTCCTCTTAGCTTCATCAGCGTCCTCCACACCGAAGCCAGAGTCGCCGTCTATGAACATCAGCGCCAACGGTGCCTCAGCACCTTCCTCCCACTTACCCTCCACCCTGCCTGCACACAGCTCCTCCACACTCTCCAACCTGGCACAGGAGCTGCCCTCAGCCAGCCAGCTCAACTCACTCAACAGGTGACAAACACACACACACGGCGGACTGATGAACAGATTTGACAAGGCAAAACAGGAACGTTGAAATTCATTGCAAAGTTGAATTTACTACCTTTCTTACTATGTTTGGCCAGCTTTCATTAATTTATGAATACACAGGGATACTTTCGTAATGTTAATAATTGTCTCTTACATCCAAAAATAATTTAAGTGAAGTAATTGAATTGAGGACAGTAGCGGTGTTAAAACTAAAATATTATGGAGTTTTTTTTAGTGCCACAACAGTACACTGATCGTATCTTTCCACTCTACAGCCATGTCAGCAGTCATTCCTCAGTGTCAGCTCTGGGCTCCAGCGCTCTCACTGTAAGTATCGGTCTCGTCTTCCACAAGCATGATTTCTAAAACCTTCTGTGTGATGACTCATTCTGTGTAATGATATGTCACCAAACAGCTGACTCTGTTACGTGCCACATAAGGCTGCATGGTTTCACTATCAACAGTATTCCATTACATGCTACTAGGGCTGGGTATCGGTATTAAATACCTTAAAGGTATTGACCGAAATAACCCAGTACCAAGTAGTATCAAATCATCTCCGGTCAAACAATACCTGCAATCAAACCTTTTTGTGCCCAGATCTTACACAAAAAGGCTATTTGTATGGTTTTGCTTGCAGCCAATCATTGCAACCGTTCTTTGATTTAGTGCGACGTGATTGGCCCACCACCACAGCAGCTACAACCCATACAGTCGGGATTGCCTTCCTGCACACGGCTCTGAACGCGGAGATCTCTGAGCCGTCGGCTAGCAGCTAAAGGTGCTAAAAGCACAAACAGCGCTAACAACAGAAACGGTGCTGAGAGAGCTAACAGTTTTAACCTCGGGGGAACCGGAGGGTGGGCATTACACTTTTACAACATCGCGGTCAGGGGATGGCGTTAATAACGGTAACTGCTGTATGAGCGCTGTGCAGTGCGGCAGCAATTAGCTAGCCAGTGGGACACAGACTGGTATTGGTATTGGCATTGTAATTTTTTTAAATGATACCCAGCCCTACATGCTACCAGTGATACAAGACGCTGAATACCATCTAAAATCCAAGTCACAGCCAAAGATTCACTGATTGTTTAGGGTCTTCAACGAGGTGTCATGTACTCAGTGCTGTTTGTATGGCTGCAATTGATCAGCACCACTTTGCAAACGACAAATTTGATGCTTGCATTGCCAAATTAAATCTAAAAAATATATTTATTTCAAATGTAACTGATGTCCCCCTTCCTCTCTGTCCTCAGTACACCAGTGTTGACAACAACAGCAGCGTGAACTCTCTGGCTCCTTCCACCGGCTCCTACACGTCATCGCAGCCTTCGGCACACCACTCGACCCACAACAGCAGCAACAGTAGCAGCGGCATCAGCCACCTGGCCCACATGCCCAACATGGGCAACCACATGAGCAGTACAGTCGGTGGTATCATCGGACTTCACAATGCTGCCATTGCCGCCAGCACAGCGCTGGGACTTGGCTCCAATGGAGCTACTGCCACGTCCAACCTCTCTGCACCGAGGACCACACCCCTGCTCTCCTCCTCCACTGGTATACACACACACACACTCCAGACACGGAGAATGTTAATGTGTGATGGGTTGTTGTGCTCCCATGATGATATAAGCCCAAATAGTTGGAGTTGTTGCTGTTTCTTCACATGAAAGTGATGGTGATGGTGTCATTGTGTTGACAGGTAAAGCTCCTCCTAACTTGTCCCAGGGAGTTCCTCCTCTACTGCCCAACCAGTATATCATGGGCCCAGGGGGGCTGCTGCCAGCATACCCAGTAAGTAGCCCCTCAGGATCTAGAGTCAGTGTAGTGCAGTGTACTTGTACTTGTAACTTGGTTCGATCCCTGGCTGCTCCGGGTCACATGTCGATGTGTCCTTGACACTTAACCCCTAAATTGCTCCCGAAGGCTTAGCCATCGGTGTATGAATGAGTATTTGGATTAGATCCTGATGGGCAAAGTTGCCACCTTAGCCACCTCTGCCAGAAAAGCGCTATATAAATGCAAGTCCATTTACCATTTGTACGGTGAGCACAAATCATAATATTGGCCAAACCCATCTATCCAGTCCGTTCAGTTCAACTGTCATCAGAGAACTGATGAAGATGCAGTCTTTGGTATTGGTATCGACCACTAAATATCTGGTATCGTGACATCTTTAACAGTGAAATTCCACGCTTCTCAACACCAATCCGATACAAAAACATTTTCTATCTGCCCCGGGACGCCGTTAGTTTCAAGCCCTGACGTAATTGTAGAAAAACGAGTACCGCCATGTTTTCAGAATTTTGGCATCGACTTGGTACCGAAGTATCGATTCTTGTGACATCCCTTGTCCCTACTAGAGTATTTAGTGACTGTATACATTTCTATTTAGACTCATCTTGCAGTTTTTCTAGCTGACTGTACATGTCCTGTGTTTCACAGCAGATCTATGGTTACGAAGACCTCCACATGCTCCAGTCCAGACTGCCAATGGTGAGCCTCATCACCACGCTCACTTCTCTAGTACTCAGTCAAGTTGTTTATCTTGTTTGGTTGTTGTGTGGCTCTTCTCCTGATCCTCTCCTGTCCCTTTAGCCCTCTTTGCAGGATTACTATGGAATCACATTCCCCGGCCCCACAGCGACTCTCTCTGGTAGAGATGGGGGCCTAGCCAACAACCCCTACTCAGGTAAGGCACCTTCACCCTTTGCTGACCTCGTCCAAAATCCTAAAATCCTGTGTTTGTTCTCACCTGACATCTCAACTGTTTTGTCAGGTGAAGTCACAAAGTTTGGCAGGAATGACTCCACCTCCCCGGCACCCCCCACGAGCCTGGCGGCCCAGCAGCCCCCTCAGGGCCAGAGCCAAGGACAGAGCCAGGCCCAGCCTCAGCCTCCTCAGGCCCAGCCTCAGCCCCAGGGCCAGCCGCAGCACCACAGCAGTCAGCAGGCCTTTCTGCCTCCAGGCTACAGCTACACAGGCCTGCCTTACTACGCCGGCGCCGTACCCAATGCTGCTGCCTTCCAGTATGGCCACACCATGTTTGTTCCTCCCGGGGGTCCGGGACCAGCCTCGGCCAAGCAGCACAGTATGGGGCTTGGTCTGGGAAACCCCTCGGCCAGCCCCTTCCAGCAGCAGACACAGCAGCAGCCCAGCGGTTACGGCCAGCACGCCTTCAGCTCAGGTTAGTTAGCACACCAATTAATATACATTAAAAAATAATGTTTACAGTTGGGGAAATTAATTTGATTCTGGGTTAAGTAGTTCCCAAAATTCTACTATTATCATTATATTGTGTGGATTTTCTTGCACAGGAAGTAGTGTGTATCGTTTGAACACTGGACTTTGTTTTCCTGTGCAGGGTATGAGGAGCTGACAGCGGGGCCAGCAGGAGTGGACTACAGTAAAGGATACAACTCCTCCTCACAGGCACAAGCCAAATCTGCTGCTTCTGGGCCCGGGAAAGGTAAGAAGAAGAAAAATGCACTGTTTCTAAGGGCCTGTGTTCATATACGTCTTTTTATGGCCCACACAGCGCCGGCGAGTGCTTCATCCCAGCATTGAGCGCTTTTCAATGTTTCAACAATATCTTGACAACATATCACCACTCTACCCACTGTTGTATGATAAACTAGCATCACCCCTTTGCTTTTTATTATCCATTTGGGCTAATCTCTATTTGTTTGACATTGTTTTTTCACCGTGAGCCCCAACCAGAGGAAGAAGTTACGTTACGTTAACAGAGGGTTTGCGTATGGTAAAAGCACAACTTGCCAGCAACGTTCAGTGTCTGGCCGATCTGCCCGCACAAATGGGCTTTTTAGTCTTTGTCATGATAATGTCTGTCTGATCGTAAAGCTCTGGATAGACCGACACGGTGAAAACAAGCTTCTCCTCCATTTTCTTGGTAAATGTTGTGACGAGTCCCGTTGGATGATTAGTTGCTGGAAAAGGAGCGATGGCGACGTCACCAGAGCTTTTCTGAAAAGTTCAGAGATTTTCAACTAAAAGCGCTCGGAGTGGCCACACAAAAAAGGCAGAGCGCTCAGAAAAAACACGCTGGGTGCAGCGCTTTTTCTCTAGGTTGCCGCATTCAGCCGCATACGATCTCTCCTCATTTGGAATAATTGAAAAAAAGACGCTGGGGCTCAGCAAAAAACGCTATATGGACACAGGCCCTAATGTTAATCTCGATTTTCAAAGTTTTTGGAATTATAATGTATAAATGTTGGTGCTGTCTTTCTGCTAGGCGTCTCAGTGACGTCCAGTAACTCGGGTGTGCCAGACATCAGTGGAAGTGTTTACAATAAGACCCAGGTGAGCCTCAAAACACCTCAACTCCCCAACCACCCTGTGCAGTATGTGTAGTTCGTGTTTATACCAATCAATAATTAAGTTGAATTTGTCCCCCATCGTCCGTCTGCAGTCTTTTGATAAGCAGGGTTTCCATGCGGGGACCCCTCCTCCCTTCAGTCTGCCATCAGCACTGGGGGGTCCAGGGCCTCTGAACCCTGGAGCAGCTCCTGGAGGCTATGCACCGGCCCCATTCCTCCACATCCTGCCTCACCAGCAACCACACTCGCAGCTGCTGCACCACCACCTAGCTCAGGATGGACAGGTAACACCCACAGATATTTCGTTGTTTTTACCGGCGAGAGTTTCTCAGATGCTTACACGCGCGTCTTTCCACGTTCAGGGTGGTCCGAGCCAACGTGGCCAGTCCAGCAGCCTGCAGCAGAAGAGCCAAGTCAACAAGTCGAGCTACGGCAGCTCCCCTTACTGGGCCAACTGATGTGGCTACATCTACGACGTGTGTGTGCGTGTGTGCATGGACTCAGACTCCAACACACAGCACCGCACCTGCGTATCTGACTGATGAGATAATAGAGGGACAAACCATTTTACAACACAAGCTAAAACACACACACTACCACCCCCCCTCCCCTTTGCTCTGTATATCCCCTTTTCAAATTTATGGCTGTTGTATGTAAAATATATTTATGTATGTATTTATACAGTATATATGTATTGGTAGGACATAAAATGTGGTTTTCTGCATTTTGTTTTTATTTTGAAGGACATTTTATTTCAAAAAAACAATGTGGAAAGATGAGAATGCTAAATCATGGAGATGAAGTTGGTGAATATACTTGAACACAAGCATCTTGTGATGTGGATTTTTTTGTATGCATACATGAATCGAGAATGATGTACATAGATTCTACACATCATTTTCACGGCAAAGGCCTTTTTTTATTTTAGAAGAAATACGTTTTTGTAACTTTGGTCTCCCGCATCTGTGAATCCATATATTGAGGGTGACTTGAGTTGATAGCTTGACTTTTCTTTTTGCCCCGTTTCCCTCCATTTGTCTCTCATTCCTCAACTCTTACTAGTTGGCTGGTTTTACCAGCCAGGCCTTGGATTTGATGTCATTTTAACATTGGTTTAATCCTTGTTGTCCAAATTAAAAGTTCTGAACAGTTTTTATGGGTCTGGCATCAATATTTACCAACCACATTGTTTTTCTGAATAAAGACCCACATGCAGCACCATACTAATCCATTAGTGTTCCCAGTCTTACAATGAAGGATAGTCAAGGTATAATATTTCATATGGACCAAAGGACGTCACTGTGCCAAACCAGTTCAGGACACAGGCAGCGTGGACGTCAGCACCTTTGGGCTTGTGCCAAAGTACACTAAGTACTCTAAAGGCCAGTCAACAAGTTAGGCAGGTTCAGGCACCAGTAACTTAAGATGTCAAAGATAAAATTACACGTACCAATAACTGGAACACATGAAACCTAACACATAGCAGGACCATATTCAGCTTTTAGAGAAAATACTTTTTCCACCATTCATTAGTTATCAGCTTCATAGAGTGAATCAAAACAACAAAAGCACTACTGCAATCCAAACCAATCATACTGCAATATATAAACTGTGAAGCCTGTAATGTTTCCTTATTGTTGAGATTTATAATAATTTATTGGAGTATGTGGATTCACCTGCTGATCTTTTATTTTTATATACTGGACTCATAAGGTGAGTAGAACGGTTCATTTTGAGGCTGTGGATTGTTAAAATAATTTTAATCTGTAGCTAATATTTTACTGTTGTTGTCAATTTGTGACTAGCTGGTATTTTCCTGTCACTGGAATATGCTTTGTCATGATATCTGCAGCTTTTTTTGAAAACGTATGACATTTGTGTAGTCACCTGTCTCCAGTTCCACGAAATCAGTTTACAGCAGCTACACAACTGAATTATACGAGCGACATTGAACGCCTCCTGATGGCCACACAGGTGTTGTGAGTTACATTGATTACTGCATTGAACAATGGGAGGAGCGCTTTCAGTTATTTACTAACTAGATTTGTCTGACAGACATGTTTATACCTTGACAAATAACAGTAATTAATATTTGCTGCATTGCATTTAGGATGCTGGTACATGACGTGGTTTATGAGAGCAGAGCCATCATAATTAATGTGATTAACACACCTGTGCTGATGGATGTTCGTCACCCTACATGTGAGTATTGAGCCTATATGAGATTTCTTCTTACACAAAAATAATAACTACTCGCCCTCATGTCAATTAATTTATACACATTGTTGTTGTGAGCTTTAATAATACTGCAATCATATTATTACAGAGGCTTTAGAAATGTTATTTTCAGTATTTTGACATTATACTGTGATAGTTCAGAAAAGCACTTTTCTAAAAGCTCTGTGGATATTTTATTTAAAAAATATTAAGCTACATAAAAATGTTATGACATTTTAGTCTGTAGAATATGATGTGTGGGCCAGTACATCTCTACTGCACATTCATTTAAAATGGCATTTTAACACATTTCTCAAATTATTGCACCTCCTGGCCATATTGCTATTGATAACATTTTAATTAATTGATTGTGCAGCCCTAATTTATGCAATGTGTGACAAAAAACTAACCCTGTTGCCATCTGTTGTAGTCAAATTGTCCCTACAGACCATTTACACTTCTGTGGGTGTCTGGTGGCTTGTAAAGGTCTGACAAAGTTGAAGAATTTTTAAAGGCCTCATCTGGGCCCAGATTAGTTTAAAGTACTGCTGATGCACTAGTTACTGTATGTGAAGATGGGAGAGTGCTAAAAATGACATCAAAACTATCCTAGCATTAGAACAGTCATTAATAGACCATTAGGATTACATAAGACTACAGCCTCACTGCAAGAAACATTACTCATGAACCTGCAAAACATAAGATGTTTTTGAAAACATTTTAATGGATAAAGTTATTTACAGAAGTACAAGTAAATGTCACTGACTTCAAGGCACAGTTCTAAGCATTTAATTGCACTGAAACCTACTTTGAGGTTGCCAAAAAAAGACAGAACATAAAGCTGCGTACATAATCTAGCTTCAGATCAAAGAGTAAAATGAATAAAAAATAAACTGTACACGTATATAAAGATTCATTCTTTGACCACATTCTTTACTCTGCTGCCTCTTTTTTCTTCTTTTTCTTTTTCTTCTCAGACACCGGTGTTTCTGGGGTCTCTTCTGCTGGCTCTGGCTCAATGGTCTCAGTCTTTCGTTTCTTTTTCTTCTTGGCAGGAGTGTCTGTTTCCTCTGCTGCATTATCGCTGGCAGCAGCCTCCTCTGCCTGGACCGCAATCTCCTCAGATTTTCGCTTCTTTTTCTTCTTCGCTGGGGTGTCCCCTGCTCCGTTCTCTGCAGCAGGGCTCTCCGCCTCGACCTCCATCTCCTCATCTGCTTGCTTCTTTTTCACCACAGGGGTGTCTGCTTCTCCGTTCTCGGCCTGCAAAGAGGTAAAGAAAGGTAAGCGACAACATTGATTTGATTTTGTACCCCAAGCGAGCCTTAAATGCATAATATATCTTTTAAGTGGCTGCAGTGTCTGACTCACTTCAGCGATCAAGCCCATTGTTTGGGACCAGCCAATGGTTCGGAGTCAGGGTGATATAGCATGTCGTACACTGAGACAGGACCATGTGTGGGTCAAATCTCAAATCAAACACGCGTGGCCAGATACTACAATCAATGCTTACCTCAGTTTCACCGTTGGTGTCACCGTCTTGTAACTTCTTTTCACGCTTCCTGCGTTTCTTTTCCTTCTTCTCCATTTTCCGCTTGATCTCGGTTGCGACATCAGTGGCCTAAGACGAGGAAATAAAAGATTATATAATTACAAATCGGGGTGAAAACATCAAGGTTCTCTCTAGAATCATAATGCTGCATCAGGCTCATTAAATCATTTTTTACCCTCACGGTGAAGTCAGGGAAAGAATTGTCATCATTCACAGCATTGACAACTGAACTTAACCCTGATAACAAATTCATTTTAACAGACGTGTCATGTCGAGTATTTCCTGAGCTCACCTCTTTCACCGCCTCTTTCATGACATCCACATTCTTCCGTGGCACATCGCCCGTCTCGTAGAAAGACAAGCGCTCTTCCACCTGTTCACGCAGCTTGTCACCATACACACTTGTAGGTACCTCTGCAAGAAAAATATCAAAAATCAATCACAAAGCCTGTAGAGGATTACAGTAGTTTGAAATGCGCTGTGGCTTTGCTCAGGAATTAGCTTGTCACCACCAACCCGAGGGATGAATACTGTTGACGAAAAATATTAGCATCATTGCAATTGTGCCACACGGATTGTGAAGCCAACGCATTATTCCACTACTCACCAGAGAAACAGTCGATACGTGAGGCGATGGTGCACTTGTTGGCCAGGTATCTGGAGATGCGGCCTTTGTTCTTGGCAGCGGCGCGTCCGATGAAGGTGGAGTGGAAGATGAGCCCGTACTTGGGGGTGTTGCCTTTAGTCTTTAGGGCTCTGTGTGAGAAGACAGCTGACTTCACATACAGGATCAACAATTTAATAAAATAGGCACAAGTGGGAGTCTAAGCCTTGGGCAACAATGACATCTGTACCACTGATATTTTGAAGTGATGGGTGTAAAAGCATAGACCCAGAATCGGGTCAAATCAAATCTCTGGTTTAGGTACATTTTGTGGCAGCAGTTCAGGAAGTGCAGCTCTAGTCCAAACTGCACCCCTTAATGCATGTAGAACTGGTCTAACAATGACTGACCACCACCTAGTGGAGAAACTACTACATGCAAATTCCCATGCCACTTGGATGAGATGCTTTGCATCTATGCAAAAAGGACACCACATTTCTAATAACATGGACATTCCTGAAGTTTGAAATTAACTAGTTTGTCAGATGTTCTACCTCAGTGCTGTGAGTGGCTGCTCAGACTGTCGGGGTGCATTTTGGCGAGAGGGATCACTCCAGAGGAGACCTCAAGAGTTTAGTCTCCTCCAGTCACCCTGCTCTGCTCCTGCCCAGCCCTGCCATCACTGCAGCCACTTGTTTCCCCAGCAGGGAGTGGGTGCCCCAGTACCTGAACAGGGCCTTCTCTGCTCCCAGGATCTGGACGGTGGAGGCCGGGTACTTGGCCAGGTTGGTCAGACTGCCAGCGTGAGAGATCAGACGAGCTCCCACCTAGAGAAAAGAAGATGGCGTCAGTTTCACTGACAAAAAGAGCTCTAGCAGGGCTACCACTTAAGAATGGATTTGAGGACCATCAGTACACAATTTCTCAACACATAGATTCAGGGGATTGACAGATTTGGTATAACATCATTGGTCCGAGTGTAATGTATATACAAAAAACAGATTAAACTTACCACTTCTCCAATTAAGGCTGCTAGATTTGGAGCCACCTGGCTCATTTTGGAGCGCAGGTACTCCTGCAGCTCCAGCCGATATTCCGCCAGAGACACTACACGATTAGAGAATCTCTCTATGTTGATCAGGTCGATGGGAGAGATGTCCATACCTGGAGAAGAGAACAGATCAGGAGAAGGTGTTGAGCAGAGGGATACTACTACTCACCCATTTTGTGCAGCTTTAACTATTTAACATTGATAGTCTCAACTACAATGTGTGATTGTTTCTCCCGACAGGATCCGCAGCGAGGTTGTGTGCCTTCACTACAGGTTTATGAGAGATAATCTACTCTGCCCCCCTGTGTTGGTCACCAAGGACAAATATTGGTCCAGGGTGGGCAAATAGGGGGCACGGTGCAGTTTTAAGGCATAATTGTGCTTTTGCAGATCAGCAGGTGTTGTGCACAGAAGTGTTAAGATTACATTTGTATTTTAATGTTAATGTCTTAAGACAGAGATTGTTTACTGACCCATGGAGGAACGGGATGCTTCCAGGATGGCCTGAGCCTTGCCGGCATCCATCACCACTTCCTCTAGACTCTCCAGACTCTCCTCCGACAACTCCTTCCTGTTTCCGATGAGCTGAGCCATGCGGCAGTACATTGAGTTGTCTGACACGATCCTTATCAGCTCTGGGAAGTGGTAGCCATACCACTCACTGCAGACACAAAATAGAAAAGAAAACCCTTGTGAAGCCACTGTGTAATGTCAGAAGCACAACATTCATACAGGCAATTCAAAGTGCTTTACATATATAAAAGCAAGATAAGAGCACAAAGTGCATAAGAAAAACAAATATAAAAGTATAAGTTAAAAAAAATTAAGAGGATAATAAAAACAAAAGACAGTTAAGTATTTGATCAATTTAGACTAAGCTACTGGAGTTACCCTGCACTATACTCATTTCTAACAGTCTTCTGCACTTTCTTAATAGTCGTGTATCACAGCTGTTACCCTGCACTATATTCAGTTTTAACAGTTTTCTTCATCTCCTTGTATTTTTGTATCTGGTATATTTTTTTGTAAAATGTTAAATTAGCAGTACATTTATTGATTTAAACAAATATTTTTAATTTTTTCCCTCCAAAATAAACACCAACAATGTTGTGGCTCTGAAAGAAATAAAAATAAAATAAATAAAAAAAAGTCAGTTATCAGGTCAGCATATTCAAACACTGCTGCATTTCAAAAGGCCTTCCTCAGTTGTTCAGGGTTACATGGAGTTGTCAGCACAGAAACTCAGGGGATTGACAGATATTGAACATCATTACAACTGAGGAAACACCAACACAGACAGGAACTAAGTTAGGAAATCATCTTTACCTTCAGAAATGGCGTTCATGTACTTTATACTACCAACTTTTTTTACTGCCTTTTTACTAACATGTTTTGCACTATAGAACTGTGATGCTGGAAACTCTAATTTCCCTCGGGATTGATAAAGTTACTATCCATCTACCTATCTATCTAAACGCAGCCACGTTCTTGGAGAATGACTGCACATGTGAATAATGTCTCGATGTGTGATGGAGGGAACCTTACCGGACACGCATGGAGAAAGTGTTGATGTCTTTGTCCAGCTGATCCAACAGAGCGATGGACTGGATGATCATGTTGTCGACTCTGTTGACGTTGAACTTGACTTTAGCTCTGGAGTAGCTGTGGCCCAGACCCAGCTGTGCCTTGGAAGCGGCCAGGGCAGTCAGACCCTTCACTAGGGAGTGGAAGTGCAGACGCACACCTGACAGGAGAGATAGCAGATAGAAGGGTTTGTCTGAGTTTAGAGCAACAGCAGCAGAACAGCATGTGACCTGCAGCTGTTCAGATTTTCAGTATAAACCTTCATGAGTTTCAGGGTCACAAGATTGCATCAAAACAGGCCACATTGTTAAAATACTAGGATTATGTTCCAGTCATATGAACTGTACTTGTTCTCTATAGTCAAACAAAAAGTAAACAGGGTAAATAAATCAGATCCAAATGGTCTCCTCACCTCTGGCTATCTCTGCCACCACCCCTCCAGTCTGGATGGAAACAGTGAATTCTTCTTGTAAAGCTGCTCCAATCTTGGCATCTGAAACCCCCAATGTGGCTTTCTTCTTCCCAGAGAGGGGCAGATTTGTCTCTAGGAACAACTTCAGGTCAGCGTGAACCACACCTGCAAGTGAAAGAGGGGAGATTAGTCATCTATCCGTTTGTACTGGGTTTAAATTAAGCTTTGATTCTGCAGCACAGCCATTTGAAAGATGTGACACTGACTAATGTGACTTCTGATTATACAATCGGGTCAGCAGTATTTATTGATTTAAACAAATATTTTTTCCCCCCCCCGAAATAAACACCAACAATGTTGTGGCTCTCAAAGAAATAATTTTTTTTTTTTTTTTTAAAAGTCACAGTTATCAGGTCAGCATATTCAAACACTGCTGCATTTCAAAAGGCCTTCCTCAGTTGTTCAGGGTTACATGGAGTTGTCAGCACAGAAACTCAGGGGATTGACAGATATTGAACATCATTACAAACTGAGGAAACACCAACGCAGACAGGAACAAAGTTAGGAAATCATCTTTACCTTCAGAAATGGCGTTCATGTTCTCCAGAGCAGCCTGGGCCGACTTGAAGGGGAAGAAGGCAGCCAGGCTCACCATGCTGTTGAACTTTCCAATGCTCAGCACGCTCTCCTCCACCTGAAACACACACAGTTAACGTTATGTTTATTTATTTTGCACAATTTAAGACTATACAACATAACAAAAATAAATGAATGCAGGAAGTGGCAAAAAACCCACTGGGCTTATCTGAAGCCTCCACCCAGAGACAAAACAATATGACTAGATAGATAGATAGATAGATAGATAGATAGATAGATAGATAGATAGATAGATAGATAGATAGATAGATAGATAGATATCTATCTATATAGAGATATATATAGCTCTATATATAGATAGATCTATATCTATCTATATATATAGATCTATCTATATATAGGTATATATAGATAGATAGATATAGATATAGATCTATATATATCTATATATAGATCTATATCTATATAGATATATATATCTATATATTTAAGGATTTTATTTCAGCAACTTTAACAAATGTAATACATTTAAACAGTCACTGAAATGCTGTCCAAACACATTCACAGCCTATTTAAAAAAAATCTTTCTTAAATGTTCCTTTAAGCGACTTTTGACTGATTAATAGTTTATTGATAGATTTGAAAAGCTACTCTAGAATTTGGTCCCCTAAATCTTATCGAAAATCAACCTCTACTAGTGAGGAATTTAGGTGGCTCCGTCTGGAAAAGCAGATTAAAACAGCAGATAAAGGCTCGAGGACGGAGAAAAGACCCACCTGAGGCAGCAGCATGCCGATCTCCTCCACCTCTTTGACTGCGAACAGCGCGTAGCCGGACGCATGCTCATACAACACGTGCAACAGCACCTGAAGAAAAGGTAAATGCAACAGATTAAGATGCGAAACATACAACTATGGATGTATGGTCACATTTACTACAACAAACAATGTTAAGTGTGCTTCCAATCTCCACGTGGGAAAAGTAGCACCATCAAGCATTTAAATGCAATAATTATTCATACTGTTATTCTGACTTCAGTTTACTGATCCTAATACTTTAGGAGAACTTTTAAACAGATAATGCATATAGTGCACTTTAGGCAAGGTAAGTTTATGTATATAGCACATTTCATACACAGGCAATTCAAAGTGCTTTACATATATAAAAGCAAGATACGAGCACAAAGTGCATAAGATAAAAACGAATATAAAAGTATAAGTTAAAAAAAATTAAGAGGATAATAAAAACAAAAAGACAGTAAAGTGCAGTATTTGATCAATTTAGACTAAGCTACTGGAGTTACCCTGCACTATACTAATCTGTCTTCTGCACTTTCTTAATAGTCCTGTATCACAGCTGTTACCCTGCACTATATTCAGTTTTAACAGTTTTCTTCATCTCCTTGTATTTTTATATCTGGTATATTTTTTTGTAAAATGTTAAATTGCTAAACACTGCTGCATTTCAAAAGGCCTTCCTCAGTTGTTCAGGGTTACATGGGGTTGTCAGCACAGTAACTCAGTGGATTGACAGATATTGAACATCATTACAAACTGAGGAAACACCAACACACTACTAACTTTTTTTACTAACATGTTTTGCACTATAGAACTGTGATGCTGGAAACTTGAATTTCCCTCGGGATTAATAAAGTTACTATCCATCCACGTATCTATCTAAACGCAGCCACGTGTCGTCATGAACCCACGTGTTGACCTGGGCCCATGCGGGACAGAGCCAGGAAGCTAACTAGCATGCTAACTGCTAACATTAGCGCAAGAATACTACCTTTAAACAACAGACTGCATTAAAATAATTGGGTTTCAACTCTTTAACTGAGACTGATAAACATGATAATGTTTGTAGTTGCAGCCAAACTAGTTTAAATTAAAGAAAAACATCCTAATGACTAATGTTAGCAACATGGGAGGCTAACTAGCTCTGCGTAAAGGCCTCACATTACAAAACGTATAAAAAGAGACATTTCTGTTGTTAAATAGTCAGTAATTTTAAAGAGTCTTCAACTGTATCCTATAAAGATAAACTCTGTAATCACTAAACACCCATCGTGACTCTTCTCTTACCATAGTTAGTGAAATCTGTGCAGCAGCAGCAGCTCGTGTCTGCTCTGCTCCGTCACCTCAGAGGAAAGACTGAGGAGAGCACACGTTTCAGCTAAATGCCTCATGACTCAAATAACGCGAGATGAGTCAAACACCGCGAGACCAGCAGACAGAGAACTCTCTCCACCTGCTGGTTACAGACAGAGCATGCATGCATGTTACAGAGCAGCAAGTTACCATATTGAGGTAAAAATGAAATATTAAAGGATAAGTCTCGTGTTGATTGATATTTACGGTGGCAGGATGTGTATGTGGGACTGAGTCAAAATAAATAATGCTAATGAAGGAATATTCAAGATTCAAGAGTTTTATTTGTCACGTACTAATACAGGATGTGCAGTGAAATGTAAAGTTGGCAGTTCTCACGAGATTGTGCAAAACAACATCAACCTATACAAATATTTTAAAAATGTTGTAAAAATTGTAGAGACAATAGTTATATTTACAGTGAGAGGTGTCTATAGAAAATATGGAATATAAATATAAGCGAGTGAATAGAATAGTGATGAGTGTGTGTGTATGCTCTGTATTCAGCCCTATGTGTGTGTGTGTGTGTGGGTAAGGGGGGCAACATGTGGCGCTTGGTGAGCGCCCTGGAGAGGTCAGAGTTCACAGTTCTGATGGCCTGGGGAAAGAAACTCCGCCTCAGTCTCTCTGTTTTTCCAGCGTGGCTGCGGAGGCACCTGCCTGACCGCAGCAGCTGGAACAGTCCGATGTTTGGGTGGTGAGGAGGTGAATATGTCATCCAGTGCAATGGTGTGGCTCATTGATGTGTTCTTTTTTATACACATGGAGGTCTTATATTAGTCCAAGGTGACATCTTCAAATGTGTTGTTTTGTCCGACCCACAGTCCAAAAACCCAAAGATATACAATTAACTATCACGGCAGACAAAGAAAAACAGTCAATATTCACAATTTTGAAGCTGAACCACTGAATTTTGGTGTTTTCGCTTCAAAAAATTACTTAGCCCTAAAGGTTTAATCAATTATCGAAATAGTTTCAGCTCCATCTATGAGGAATAAACAATATCAGGCTTTGGCTACACAGACATAACTCTTTCTTGTTGCTTTTTCTTTTTATGGGATTTGTTGATTTATGACAAGAAAAATATATAACATTGCCAGACTGATCCTTGAAAGGGAAACTCCAAGTAGGGATGCACTGATCCGACTTTTTCAGTCCCGATACCAATAGCGATACCTGGGCTTTGGGTTTTAGCTGATACCGAGTACTGATCCGATACCAGTGTTTAATTAATAAGCTGTATGCCTCACTGTGTGGAATTGACTGGGATGATTTTTTTATGTGTAAGGCAACATCAGGCTTGACTTAAACAATGCTTTCCTAACTTTGTAAAACAAAATGTGACCGATAAATAAGTAGATATAAATTTAAAATAATAAATCATACACCAGCAACTTTTTAAAAAATCATCAAAATTAACAAGAATTACTATTCAACTGTAAACCTTTTTAATGCCGCGACAAGTTGGTCAAAACTTAATCAGGAATTAAAATAACCGTATATAATGTGTGTAGTATATTAACATAGAGCTTTATTGAATAGGTCGGCCCCATTGTCACCGATATCCGATCCAGCTATATGAGTCAGTATCGGCCCAGTATGTGAGCTGGTATCGGTATCGGTGCATCCCTAATTCCAATACAAATGCAGTCAGTAATCAGTAATTGTAACACATTTGAAGTGATTTTGGCTCCAACACTGTGTTTGAAATAAAATAATGACTATAAGGTTAAAGGGCTGATTAAAAACAAGTACAAGTGAATTCCATGAAAGTACAAACACATTATATAAAGAACTGAACATCAGGTGATGGAAAAATGTAACAAGATCTTGTGCGTCATTGTGGTACTTCAGAAGAGATACAGAGCTGTGCTCGTGTCCTTGAATTGCAATAAACCAGATACAATGGTGGGAATATTTTTAATAGTCCACTCCTGCAGAGTATTCTGACAACAGAATAAACCCGGACCGCAATAACATCTCCCCATCATGTAGGAAAACGGTTAAGTGTCATGTAGGAAAAAAGCACTGTTAAAGCTCTTTAGGGTCATGAGGTTTCCAAGGAACAGATGCATGCGGGTCTGTTTGTACACAAGTATAAATTCCTGGCAGGTCGTAAACGTCGCAATGTGTTGGATATTAGTTTAGAGCAGAGAATTTATGACAGACCTCTTTGGACAGATCGTCTCCTGGCTGCTATACACAGACACACACGCTCACAATTAAAGTCCCAGTATATTAATCACAATGATATTTTTCAGTATTTAAATAGGAGACGCATATTAAAGTCACATACAGATTTACCTCTCAATTAGTCTGTTTTAAGATAAGTTATGAACAAAGTAGTTTTATCTTCTTCCTGAGTTTGTTTGAAGGTTAAATTACTGCAAATGTCATATGTGATAAATATGAATATATGAGACTGAAAAGTGATTTATTTGTTCATCCAATTCGACAAATAATTCACATCAGACTTATTTAGTATGTGTAGAACATACTGTGTTTGTCCTGTAGCTCACACAAATATGGTGGTAGAAAGTAACTAAGTACATACTAAGTAGTAAGTACTCAAGTACTGTACTTAAGTAGTATTTTGAGGTATGTTTATTTTACTTGATAATTACCATTTTCAGCTTCTTTAAACTTCTACTCCACTATACCTTTCAGAAGCAAATATTGTACATTTGACTCCACTACATTTATTTACTAACTTTAGTTACTATTTACTTTTCTTGTTCAGATTAATAATACAAACATATATTCAACAAATAAATTAAGATGTAATATTATTGATTAAGATAAAACTTTATTGATCCCCGGGGGGAAATTTACAAGCTATTCAGCAGATAAACTTCATATAAAGTGATTGAAATAAGCTCCACCTTTACCAGCCTCTACGTTAAAGTGATGAACACATTAAAGCATGAATCATTATCATCCAATAATATAATATACATTATCCTGAAGTGGGCCATTCTGCATAATGAGAACTTTACTTTTTTTTTTACTTTAAGTATATTTTGATTTTGATTTGTTTTTTACTTTTACTGAAGTAAACATGACTTTTACTTGTAATATTTCTACACTGTGATATTGCTTCTTTTAATTATTTACTAGTCAACTTAAGACCAAAACGGGGGAGACAAACCAGGTGAATAGGGTATAACTAATAGATATACAATAGGTTTTTTGAAAATGTATGTTTAAGTATGCAAATGACGCATTATCCTATCAAATATGGGCCAATTTGCATACATTTCCAGAACAGAAATCTGAACATTGGATAAATCCAGGTTTAAAATTCTTGTTTAATTTTGTTGACACATTGGAGTCAAAGGTTTATACAGAGGGAATGTTAGATATCTCTTTTTATCACTCAATAAATCAGAAAATACTGTCAACAGACATTTAAAAAAAATCAATTTTCGCCATGTTTTTAAGAGTAAGATACTATAAATCAGGCTATGAATGATATTTAAACAAACCCCCTGGTAAATACCTTCAGAATATAGATAGGAATGAAATTGGGAAGTTTGGTTTATGAAAGTGCTACTGAAGTGGAGATTTGTGGCTCAGAGTTTGAGAAAAAACAAATTTTGAGTGTATAATATGGACTGTTAAGTTCCACACATTTTGCAAGACACTACAGATAAACAGGGTAAAAATGTTTAACTAACAGATATCACCATGAAACTTTCCCAGTTGATTACTCACATTAAGACAATTATTTTTCGTATTACAAGTTTTCTGAAAGTTTATGTTTAAATATGCAAATGAGGCATTTTCTAATGCTAACTTTTGGTGAATTTAGGAGAAATCTACAGACACAAATAGACAAAGTGTTGTAAAATAAACACCTAAATGTGTATTTTAGATGTTTTCTTTCAACTAGTCTGAAAGAAGATATGTTATGGAAGCAAAATAGCCCAAAATCTCAAAATTTACCAGAAATGAAAAAAACAACAATTATATTCTCCTTGTGTATAAATCTGAGAACTTGTTCGTGCTCATCAAAGTGTCATTTTGTCAATCTTGTCAAAGAACCTACAAAGCATGTTGAGTGTACTGCCCTAATAAAAGGAAAAAAACAGCCAGATTCCTGAGTAATATGTGTGTTTCCAGGAGCATGGGCGAGAGTGCTTGAAGGAGCCTTGAGGAGCGGATGTGAGGGAGGACAGTAAAAAGCTTAGGGACCAGGAGAGGGCTCGATATAAAGGCTGACTGGGACAAGCTGCTGTTCAGACCGGTGGAGCTCTCCTCATCTTAAAGCACACTTCCTTAAACAACTGACCAAAGCTGACACAGCAAGTGAGTAACATATGGCTTCTTCTGCTTCTCTGTCTCTTGGGGATATCCCCCCACGCTCTCTGCTACTCTTTCCTGTCTTCATTCTCCCACATTTGTTCACAGAGCTGTCTTGCTGTTGTAAGTATGGCTGGTCCACTCCGGCCTCTTATCTCTTAGCAGTTTGTTGTTTGTTACTTCCAAGCTTCTCCCTCCTCCTCCTCCCTCTCTCCCTATCTACTATCTATTTGTCAACGTCTCCCTTGCATAATGACATGGGATCCCCTGTGTCCTTCTTACTCTAAACTCACTTACTGTCTCTACACACACACACACACACACACACACGGCACCTCATGTCAAATACTGTATGTTGAACTATTTTCCTCTCTTTCCCACTGCTTTAAAAAGCCTTCCCTAATTTCTGTAAGTGGCCTGACCTCAGTGCCACTCACCCCTATTGGGTGAGGAAACACTGACTGTACTGTACACAAACCTATGCTGTTACTGCATGTATGCCTATGTACAGTATGTGTATATGTGCGTGTGTGTGTGTGCATTGTCCAGGACGAAGCAGAATGAGCATGCGCGGAGCAGTGGCTGGTTGCTTGGTGCTGGCGTGCCTGTTGGCGCTGCTGGCCGAGAGGACGGACGGACACATCACCTTCTTCAGTCCAAAGGAGATGATGCTGATGAAGGTAGGGAGCTCAAAGTTGGATGATTGGACAGCGAGCAGACGTTTTATAGTGACGTCTAATGTCTTTTCAGTGCAATCATACGAACATTGGACTCCCATTAGAGCTTTGTCTTACATTATATTGTCCTGTGGTTTCTCTGGATGAGCGTCATTTTGATTATGTAACATGATATTACATAATATAGAGTTTTTAGATATGAATAGGTTATGAGGTTTTGCTTCTTTTCTTTGTATTTTGTTAAAGTAAATTGAACATCTTTGGGTTTTGAGTGTTGGACAATTTTAATAGCCATTTTTCTGCATTTTTTGACATTTTATAACTAAACAATAATCAATTAATTGAGAGAATAACTTGCAGATTCATAAATAATAGAAATAATAATTGTTAGTTGCAGCCCTAGTAGCAAAAAACACATCAATATTGATTAATTTTTTTTAAATTACAGTAGTATTTTGTCCATTTTATCCACCAGGAAAGATGAAATGACAAATCCAGACTCACAATTCTCATGAGTTTTTCAGTTTGCTGTTTTAGTTTGAATGATAAAGTTACAAAAAAAAGGTCAAGTGGAGTTTGCTCGCAGTGTCGAATCAGTATATTAAGAAGCTGATAAACTGTCTGTGGCTTAGGAAACAAATGAGTTACTGATAAGACAGGTATTGTGGCTCTTTGTACTTGTATGCAATGAAAGAATGACTGAAGTCCATTTTGTATTACAGTATGTTTTCATTTATTGTTTGCTGCAGGAGAGAGAAGGTAGAAAGGACATGGAGCCCCGATCGGAGGACGGTCAGTTTGAAGAGGTTACAGTCCAACTTCCTCAGGTGGAACATGTTGGAAATCCTGTGAGCACGCACACACACACCACCTTCACCCCCAATACCGTTGCTGTTTTCACCAAAGAATTGTGTCAATTGAGTACAAGTTATTAACACCTCTTTCGTTTGTGCACCAGGATAAAACAGTGGAGATCGCTGTCCGTCTCTCACCTCAACAGTTAGACCACGTGGCTCCGCTGCTCGAAGATATCATCCATGAAATAGTGGAGGATCATCAGCAAGGTACAAGTGTTTGAGATGTAGTCTGACATATTTGTTTTAAAAAACACACACACAACATGACATTGTATCTTCTTCTATTATCCAAAGATGATTAGCAGACACACACTTAACAAGTGATATTGCTGTGATTAAAACCCTCTTTTGTGATCACACTGTTCTCCCGCTATCTCCGTCTCTGCAGCCAAATAGCGAGGCCGAAGACACCGGGGGAGGAACGCTGTACAAATTCTTCAAAAAGCACTGAATGCTCAAATGTTTTATTGTGTTTTAATGAATCAGTCAATAAAGGGAAATGATTGTGTCACTTAATGGAACCTCTTTTGTTGTCATTTCTGAGGAAGCATGTCAACGAGAGTTGGCCACACGGTGTCAGCATGTCTCAGGAAGCTCTTTCATTTCAATCATTCACATACCTGAATGAAAGTCTTGTGACTTTTCTTGACATATTCAACAATTTCACAGAATTCTTGATACGAAAAGTAAGTGATTAAGCAGTGTTATTCACACTTATGCAAGTGACAAACTATATTTTACAACTATTTTATTACTCTTAAAAACAGTTAATTTCCCTTCAAATTACTTATAAAAATCTATTCAGAAACTCCACCTGATGTTTTTAAAGACACATTATGTCTGAATTGTTCATTCGAGAAGTGCAGTAATACGAGGGTGGAATTTGACCCCTTTTCTGTTATCAAGCCTCCGTTTGCCTGATAGTTGTTTCAGAGCTTCGACGTCAGCCTCTCGCAGATCTCAAAGTCCTTGACTGCGAGGGCAGCGTCTCGAGCTAAAGGGGCAGGGAGAACCAGCCTGCAGTCGCTGTCACAATACTTCCCAGTTATCCCCTCCATTTCCTCTGCAACGGCACAGTAGGTTGGGCTCACGGCACCCTCCTCTGGAGACTGAGAGGAAGACAAGAACGGTGAAGAAGAAATATTAGAGTGCAGTCAACAAAAATGACAAATATGCAACCGGGAAGTTAGTGTAATCCCTGCCCTGATGTTAAAGAGGAGCTATTATGCTTTTATGCCTTTTTTCCCTTTTCCTTTAGTGTGTTTTATAGATTTTTGGTGCATGTTAAAGGTCAGAAAAGTTTGCAAAAGCCCAAAGTCCACGCCAAAGGGAGTTACTCGACTTGGTTCGGTTGACCAATCACAACAGTGGGCCAGCTGACCAATTAGAGCTGATTGGGCTTTCCCCTGGGGGGAGCATTTCAGACAAGACAGGGTGAAAAGAGGTGCTGCAGCACAGCCGGTATGAGAAAAGTAAAGCGCTTTGAGCATGTTCGAGTAGAAAACCAAAATACAATATGCACCTGAAAATTAGCATAATAGGTCCTCTTTAAACATAGTTTGCCCCTACAGCTACACATCACAGATGAACATCAGGAGGATAAGTGCAAGAGTTTGAAATCTGTGCAAGAAAAGACACAAAAACTGGTGATAGATCCCAGATGTGAAAGCTGTGTGTATGTGTGTAGCCATGGTTACATGTGACACAGAATGAATTCCAGAGTAATTTGTATAAACATACACAAAAACACAATGTGACGGGTCTGCTGAGCATACACTGCTTATCAGTTTTTCAATTGGACACATTTCAACCAAACCTCGTTAGCCAACGTTAGTTCAACTTTTACCTACTGTGCTTACCGCAGTGTGCACACAGCGTTCATGTGTAATTAGATTATGGATTATTAACACCAGTTTGGATGCCCTCCGAATAAAATTGGTTAGCTAAATAGCCTATGGCTAAACTGTCCACTCACTTAAACCTCTATGATCTCAGGTTGCAGCGCTCAGTGAGTTTCTTTCCCCGTCCGACTCTGTAGTGATGTTGCCGTGTTCCCAGATCTCAGCAATGACTTTGGTGAATACAATATCAGTATAACTGATGGAATGAATGTCTAAAACTAACAAAATAAGTTGTCATGAATCTGACTTTGTGTTTAAAATACTGACTCTTTCATTTATTTACATCCACCACAATAACAAGGTGCATCTTTATCATTGTAATCTGCATACATGCTGTATTGGACAGTGTGGGTGGAAGTAACAAAGGACTGACTTCTGCATTTGGTTAACTGGAAGTCTTGGACAAAGTCTGTTTTGAAGAACAAAGGATTCCTCAGAACAATGATTGCTTTTACAAAGTTCTATATTGAGTAGCATATTTCCACCATTAATGGTCTGTGACGCATGTGGAAATACCTAATCTTGTTTTCCTGGGGTTTCTAACGATTGTCATCTGGCTTGCACATTGAGAAAGAACACAAGTTTCTGACTGTCAAAGCTAATCATTGAAAGATCAGATCTTTACCACAGACAACAAGCCTTTTTAACAGTGTAGCAGCTGTAGAATGGTTGCTCGTAGATTGGAAATGTAATACTTCTAACAGGTTTCTAACCCTCCAGTTTACATGTAAATAGAAACATTCCTTCGTAAAATAAAATAAAAGTGCACTGTAAATAATGAACTTATCTTCATATTAATCTACTCAACTAATGCAGTCCATCCTAACTATACAGGAAAAATATACAAACAACAATTAAACATCATAACGCACCTATAAGGAGCAGCACAGGGCACAGTCAACACACACACTCAGTGGCAGGCTCTTTCTCAGTCCCCTGCAGCAGTTTAAGCCAGAATACACAAGCTTAACCAGAGGAGGACGAGCCTCACAACACATCTTACCAGTGCACAAGCTGTCCATGCTTTGCCGGTTTTGAGAATGTTCACTAAACAAAATGAAAATAATAAAAATAACATAACCAACATTGTTAAATCGGACAAGGCGATCTGCTCTTGAATATTACTTTGCTGGGAGGATAGGGTAATCACCGTGGGACATCAGTAAAAATGCTCTGGAGATGGATTTGTCTTCAGTGGACTTTATTATAAACTTCACGCACTGTGCACATATATACTTCAGACAGGAAGTATAGTGTCCTTTTGGTGTGTGTGTGTGGTTTTCTCAATGGACGCACACAGGCTCTCACTGTCCAAAATGTCCAAACTGTGCCGTACTAATTACGTAGCTCAACTACTGTAACAGCTCACTTGACACGCAACTCTCTGGAGCAACAGAAAAAGGAGACGATTTACCTCTGCTACGGAGGATTGATTGACAGGCTTCTCAGCCAATAGAAATGCGCTGTAGGCGGGACTTAGCAAAAAGATAGGTAATGATATAAACCAAGGCACAGATATTCAAGCAACATAAACTGAGGTAGATAATACATGAAAGGATATTAAATCTTCTTTACAGCCGCCCCCAAATATGGCGGCCCATATTTGCAATCAAGGAGAAGATTCACTTAGTCAATGTCATCGTCTGGAATGCAAGGGAGCTTGATAAGGCGTGCGACCGGCCTCATATACGTCTTGCCGTTAATCTTGACCTCAGCTGCACGTACTCGTCCATCTGCTCCTGGGAGGACCTTGCTCACTCGTCCGACTGGCCAAGACGCCCTCGGCAGTTGTGGGTCAACGACCATGACCACTGTGTCTGACTGGAGGTTCTCTGAGTCGTTCCACCACTTGGAGCGGGTCTGTAATGTAGGCAAGTAATGCCTCACAAAGTGTCTCCAGAACTGGTCAGCCAGGACTTGGCACTGTCTCGTCACGGGGCGGCTGGTCTGCAAGGTAACCCTTCGGCAGACGCTCACATAGAGGCAGAGAGGGAAATCTTGAGGAAAGCTCAAGAACAATATTTCCCCGAAGAGCTCAAACAATTAGTAGCAAGAAAACCGGTATCATCCACAAGTCGCCTGCTCACTCTGGCTCCAGAGTACGATGAAAGCACAAAGCTCATCCGGGTGGGTGGAAGACTACGGCGTAGTCATCACTTAGAGCCTGACACTCTTCACCCTATTGTCTTGGACCCAGCTCACCCAGCGACAAAATTGATCATTCAGGACACTGACCATGACTTACGACATCCCGGATCAGAACGACTGTTTGCCGAGATTCGGCGTAGATACTGGATTCTTCGAGGGCGAGAGGCTGTCAAAAGACAGCAGCGTACCTGTGTAGATTGCCAGAGATGGAGGGCCAAACCTTCCATTCCAAAAATGTCTGACTTGCCCAAATCCCGTCTGCGTCTCTACCAGCCAGCATTCACCTCCACTGGAGTGGACTGCTTTGGTCCTCTCCAAGTTAAAGTGGGCAGACGGAATGAGAAACGGTGGGGAGTCCTGTTTAAGTGCATGACGACTAGAGCAGTCCACATAGAACTCCTGCCCAGCCTCGATTCTGATTCCTTTCTTATGGCACTGCGGAGATTTATCGCACGGAGAGGAAAGCCTGCAGAGCTTCTGTCCGACCAGGGGACAAATTTTAAAGGCGGAGATCGAGAACTACAAGAGGCGTTCAGAGCTCTGCACCCTGACCTTCAAGCACAGCTGGCGAAAAGTCAAATCAGGTTCGCATTCAACCCGCCAAGTGCCCCTCATTTCGGGGGGACTTGGGAACGGGAGATAAGATCCATCAAGACCGCCCTAAATGCCACTGTGAAGGCACAGATTGTCACCGAGGAAGTGCTTAACACTGTCCTCATTGAAGTGGAAGGAGTCCTAAACTCAAAACCGTTGGGGTATGTATCTACAGATGTGGCAGACCCAGAACCCATCACACCAAACTTGCTCCTCATGGGGCGGCTCGACCCGGCAATGCCCCAAGCCGTCTACCAGGAGTCGGAACTTCTAAGTCGCCGTAGATGGAGACACTGCCAAGTCCTGGCTGACCAGTTCTGGAGACACTTTGTGAGGCATTACTTGCCTACATTACAGACCCGCTCCAAGTGGTGGAACGACTCAGAGAACCTCCAGTCAGACACAGTGGTCATGGTCGTTGACCCACAACTGCCGAGGGCGTCTTGGCCAGTCGGACGACGTGAGCAAGGTCCTCCCAGGAGCAGATGGACGAGTACGTGCAGCTGAGGTCAAGATTAACGGCAAGACGTATATGAGGCCGGTCGCACGCCTTATCAAGCTCCCTTGCATTCCAGACGATGACATTGACTAAGTGAATCTTCTCCTTGATTGCAAATATGGGCCGCCATATTTGGGGGCGGCTGTAAAGAAGATTTAATATCCTTTCATGTATTATCTACCTCAGTTTATGTTGCTTGAATATCTATGCCTTGGTTTATATCATTACCTATCTTTTTGCTATTAACAGGGCCTCTTCAAACTTCAAATGGTCTAGGAGCACCTGATATTTAAATCTCTCTGTTGCGTCTTCAGGTAGAATGTTCTCCAGACTGATCTTGGGTCTTGCAAACTCCCTTGGATCCTCCTTGGTGAACTTTGGTATAGAGGGTTTCGGTCCTCGGTAGGTCCTCTCCTGCCGAGGGGGTGAGGGGGAGTGGCGAGACTGAGTGGTGGTCTGCTTTGGTGATGAGCACTCCCGGCGGCCAGGTCGGTTGGAGTGTTGTGCGTAATCCTGTTCCTCTCTGTTCCTCCTTGGCTCGTCTGATGCTTGAGAACCACTGTCTGAGTCCCAGTAGTCAGGGCTTGGGAGCGGCTTCTCTCCTAGTCTGCGAATACGGGCTGTTAGGTCACTCACCAGGTCCATCGGTGGTGGTTGGGTTGATAATTGATCCTCATCCACGACTGGTGGCGGTGGTAGTGGCCAATACTCCTCATCATCTCTGTTTGGAGGTCGAAGGGCATGGCCAGTATTGACTGCTGGCACAAGCAGACTGTTTGGCTGAGGTGGCTGCTCAGGTTGTGAGAGGGACCAGACCCGTGGTGGCGGAACCGGCTGAGGAGGGTGTGGAGAAGGTAGAGGAGGGCTAGCTTTTATTTGACGTTTCATGTCCAGCATGGTTATCTGCAAACGTTGATTTTCTTCTTGAAGCTGCCTAATAGCTCTTAGCACTTCAGGTGAAGCAGCTGTAGCTGGATGGTGGAACGACATTGGCATGCCATAGGCATCCTCAGTGGTGCTCATCCATGCAGGACTCGGAGTAGCTTCGGCACCGCGAGCATACTGGTTACTCGGCTCATCCGTCGCGGTGCTCCATGGGCTGTACCTCTGCCAATGAGTGAGGGGCGTCATCTCGGCGTAACCCTCTCTGGTGAGTAGTGGCTGTTCTACTGCTTGATGGTGCACAGTGCGACTTAAGTTAGGTGGCGGCGGTTGCCTCAGACCATGGAGGGTGACATCATAATCATCCAGGTAGGCTGGAGGACGTACCTGATGCTTGGGCCGCACATCTATGTACCGTTGTGAAGACATCTTTATTCCACGGAAACCACCACTATCCGGCTCGAAGGACCATATGTTAAATCGGACAAGGCGATCTGCTCTTGAATATTACTTTGCTAGGAGGATAGGGTAATCACCGTGGGACATCAGTAAAAATGCTCTGGAGATGGATTTGTCTTCAGTGGACTTTATTATAAACTTCACGCACTGTGCACATATATACTTCAGACAGGAAGTATAGTGTCCTTTTGGTGTGTGTGTGTGGTTTTCTCAATGGACGCACACAGGCTCTCACTGTCCAAAATGTCCAAACTGTGCCGTACTAATTACGTAGCTCAACTACTGTAACAGCTCACTTGACACGCAACTCTCTGGAGCAACAGAAAAAGGAGACGATTTACCTCTGCTACGGAGGATTGATTGACAGGCTTCTCAGCCAATAGAAATGCGCTGTAGGCGGGACTTAGCAAAAAGATAGGTAATGATATAAACCAAGGCACAGATATTCAAGCAACATAAACTGAGGTAGATAATACATGAAAGGATATCAAATCTTCTTTACAAACATATTGACTCAGCTACAACAGCACACATTTTGACTTGTCATAGTAAAGGAAAAGCACCGGTAAGAACTCGGGCTGTCAATCGATTCAAATATTTAATCGCGATTCATCGCCAATTAATCACACTTTTTTATCTGTTCAAAATGCACCTTAAAGGGAGATTCCTCAAGTATTTAATACTCTATCAACATGGAAGTGGGCAAATATGCTGCTTTATGCAAATCATAACATGGCAAACTGCAGCCCAACAGGCAACAACAGCTGTCAGTGTGTCAGTGTGCTGACTTGACTATGACCTGCCTCAAAACTGCATGTGATTATCATAAAGTGGGCATGTCTGTAAAGGGGAGACTCGTGGGTACCCATAGAACTAATTTTCATTCATATACCTTGAGGTCAGAGGTCAAGGGACCTTTTTGAAAATGGCTATGACAGTTTTTCTTCGCCAAAAGTTTGAGAGCATCATTTAACCTCCTTCCCGACAAGCTAGTATGACATGGTCCTGATGTTCTGTTGGACACACCAAGTCCGGTTAACCATCAGACATACCCCTCCGCCCCTTGTTTTCCCGGAGAGCTCCTGGTCTCTGTCCGCCCGATGGATGGTGAAACCCGGGGGCTCGATGGCGTGGTCCGGTACCTCAGCTGATAGCCAGGTCTCCGTGAGGCAGATAACGTTACAGTTCCTGATGTCCGGCTGGAAACATATCCGCGCCCGCAGCTCGCACAGTTTGTTGTCGAGCGACTGCACATTTGCCAGTAACATAGTGGGGAGTGGGGGGCGATGAGCGCGCCGTCTCAGTCGAACCAGGACCCCGGCTCGCCGGCCTCTCCTTCTCTGTTGGGACCCGGACTTCGGTCGGACCCCGGCTCGCCTGTCTGTCCTCCTCAGTTCAGGAAAGAGAGTTAGATCCGGAGTGAGGAGGTCCCGGCTGTGGTGAATGCTCCTCTCTCTGATGTTCAGAAGAGTCTCTCTGTTGTAACTGATCCTGGGGGCTTTGTTATTGTTGTTGTTATTGTCGCCGTCGTCCATTCTTTGAAGTTGCTTTACTTAACTGATACTATAGAGCCTGAAACTATCACGAGACATAAAACTAGCAAAACTTAACAAAATAACATAAAACTGGCCTAATAATAAAAATTAATCTTTAAAAAAAACACTAAAATAACCTTAACATGTACGGAGCTCCTGGCATGTCGCCCTGTCTCTATGGCGCCATGGTAACCAAGTATCCTGACTTGTAATCAAGGTTCGTGCCTAATGATATATTCCTTTTCAATTCTCAACCGTCAACTCTCTCAACAGGGCCACATGCCTTTAATGAAGTGTATTTATTTAATACTAAATTGCTCTGTTTGTCATGGAGTAATTCTCCCCAGTTGAGGGAATAGCAGACATACCTGAACCTGGTACCCGTCTCACTGAGCGAGCTCAGCAGGCAGACTATCAGTGTGACGGGTGACTTCACAAAAATTCACAATAATGATTCTGCAAACCAGTCTTTCACTCGCTGCAAACTGGTTGAGAGTGCATTTATATAACAGGAGGACATTCCTGAACAACAATCACATCCAACCTGAACAGTTGCAAGACAGTGGAGAGATTATCTGATCTGGACAGTGACTCCGCAATAAAATGCATCAATGTAGGCTACTCACCTTGAAAAAGAAGAATCCAATGAGGTTGAAAATACAGCGGATCATGAACGAATAGTGTTTCACCGCTCCTGTCAAGACAATCCCAGGGTGGACAGAGTTTGCGGTGACACCTACATACACATAAACACATAGACAGACACAAAAAAATCAGCTGCTTCGCTAAAAGCCAGAATGTTTGTGTGCCTCCGTCAGCATCCTTTATGGAGACTTTAAGTTTAAAAGACAGAAAAAAATACTATTTCTCATTTCATTTCTTTGAAAAATGTACATACAGTCTGAGGTTTGATCAGATCACAGCTGTATGTGTTTGATTAAGAGTGGAGCTGGCGAGAACAAAGATGCATAAACAAACTTGTTCTGGCGAGTAGATCATAAAACAAGACAGTGTTTAGTATAGCAGAAAATATAAAAGGGGAATTTCTTCTTTTTGTTTACAGGTTGTCTTTTCTCAAAAGAGGACCCAGGATGTCTCATCTACTGATCTATATTGCTGGTAGCAAATCATTTTAAAATGTCCGTTTAAATCAACCTGACTGGCAGTGGCGGCGTCTTGTTTTCTTAATTTTAAGGCCACCCTAAAGGGCAGTGCATCATGTTTTCTCCACTGGAAGGGCACTCAAGAGTGCACTTTACGTTTTTTTCCACTGGAATGGCACCCGAGAGGGCACTTCAAACATACAAATGTCGAACATTGTACTCACAAATATTCAACAAACAATCAGTAAAACATTTCATTTATCAGTGAACCACAGCAGAAATGTTGTGGACCCTGCAACAGGCCTCCTCACCCAGAATCTTTTAAAGGGCATGGCGGTCCTATAAGAGGCAAAAACCACACCAGTGAGGGAGCTGCAAACACTCCCCCGACACTAAGATGTAAAAAGACACACACATGCCAATTAACTGTCTTAAGTTCAAGAAAACTGACTATACAGGAAGTGCAGGTTTTTATGTTGTGCTTTTATTTTGGGGAACTCTCTTCAGCCACAGGTCTCCACAGCTGATTTCACTTAGCTTGTTTGGCTGAACCAAATGCCAGGGAAGAAAGAGGGGAGTGGGGTTGATGGGTTTGTTTGTTAAGTTGGCTTTCATTTGATATTTCTTCCATTTATCATGCACGTTATTTAATCTGTATTATGTAATATTCATTTGTATGTTGTATTATGTAAATATTAAGGTTATATTGTGCATTAAGTTACACTGATTTTGGGAGTGGGTATGTGCTCTTCATTGTTGGTATGAACCACAGGTATATATGCCAGGTGGGGAAAGCAGCATGGTGCTCAATTTTGTTGTCCATCTGCCTATAAACCAGTGGTGAGAGTTTTATGATTTTTGTTTATAGCCACAAGTAAAAACCTGAGCTCTGGAAAAATCCTGACTGGTCTGTTGATGCTCACTTTGCACCATGCTCGCCCCTGGTTGTAAGAGTCCACCACCTCAAAACTTTACAACACCCAAGAATGGTTGACGAAGCATCTCTGCTTCATTGAGTTGACCTACTGGTTGGGATGGGATCCCATGAAGACTCTTGACAGACTTAAAAAAAATAGAAAAAAAGTAAGCTTTTGGTGTTTTTTTTGCGTTAGGGTGACATGTTATCCTTGAAAACTTTGTTACATTCTTTTGTAATGATTTTGTTCTGCAACACTTGCTTTAAACATAGATTGTAGATGTGTGGAGACGCCAAGGCCAAGGGTGTGGAGAAACTGAAACATTGTGTTTCTACTTCATCTGTTCTGGTGAATTTTTCATGCAGATGGGAGCGGGGGAAAATACAGCCTTTGGACTCTCAACTAGTTTTCACTTTGCTTGGGTTGGGTAGTCTAAATGAAAATCTACAGATACTAACTGGTTATGCAAGTGATAATCAACTTCATGTGTATATATGGTTTAAATTCTGGGGTAAAAGCTAAGGTGTATGAATGCATTACATTACAGATTAGGTAAACGTTTTGTTGTCAGATAAGACTTCTTGATGACTTAAAAAATTGTGAATGGATACGACCCTTCCTACCTGTTTGATCGCTCTAAACTTAATACTCCAATCAGGACTCTCCCTCTCAAAATACAGGGCCAGTGTTGCCAGATTGGACTGGTTTCTACCCAATTGGGTTACTTTTGATTAAGTTCGGTGGGAAAAATAGCATTGGGCTGGTAGATGAAATTTGGGCTGCTTTTCAACATTTGGCGGGGTTCAATCTTGCATGAGTGGAATATGGTCTCAAAAGAGTACAAAATACAAGTCTCCCTCAAAAATAATCCAAGGCACACTGTAGTGTTTGAACAAAATTTAAAATGCTTTTATTTTACTTGGCAATAATTGTTGATAATTGGGATTACCACGAAGACCCAGCAGCGCTTCTACTCCATTGTCTTAACATTTGGCGGGGGTTTTGAAAATATTGTGAAAAACGTATACTGTAAAATAACAATATTTCCATTCATTATCTGTAACTGCTTATCCTACTCAGGGTCGCGGGGGGGGCTAGAGCCGATCCCAGCTGACATTGGGCAGAGGTAGGGTAAACCATGGGCAGGTCGGCAGATGCTCATACTCACACCTACAGTACGGGCAATTTGAAGTCAACAATTAACCTAACCTGCATGTCTTTGGACTGTCCTAACTCACTCTTTATGGGTTGTGATAGCCAAGTTATCTAACATTTGATCTGCGGTTATTTAATGTAGATAAGAAGCTTTATATGTTTGATGTTTTTTTTCTATTGCGCATTTGATGGTTTTACACAGCTTTCTGTCAGGGCTTTTTTATTGATTTGGGCTGTTTGTTTTATTTAATATGGGTTTTAAGTTGTGGTAGGGCTGGAAACTGACAATCGGACTGGCTATATTGACTTGACTTTCTGCAGTACTTATTCAACAGGAAAGACCATGCAATCGCTATACTAATGGATGATAGTCCATTGGATGATAATGGATAATTTTAGCTTACCTGTGCCTTCCAGCCTGCGTGCCAGCTCAGTGGTACAGATGACGTTGTGCAGCTTTGTGTGGTTGTAGACGTTATCAAAGTTATAAATGAGGTTCTCGCCATGAAAATGAGCGAAGTCCACTTTACCCTTCTTATGGTTGACTGAGGACAGGTTGACAATCCGCGCCGGAGCTGAACGCTTAATCAGGTCTGGAGTGGAGAATCGGAGACACGCAGAGTGAGGAGAGGAAAGAGAGAGAAAACAAAAGAAAAAATGTTAAGTATGCCATGATGATGACAGATAATCTTCATTTCATTTCCTGCTGTATTAAAGAGAGACTGCAGAGTCTTACCCAGCAGCAGGCTGGTGAGGAGAAATGGTCCCAGATGGTTGGTGGCAAAAGAAAAATCAAACCCATCTTTGGTTATCTGCTTGGGCGCACCTGATGGTAGAATTGAAAGAAAAAAAGTACAACTGAATTTTACTAATTAGTCTAGATATAAAACAAAATATGCACAAAACAAATCCATTTAAACTTCTATACTTAGGAGTACTTTACAACTAACCTGTATCTGAAAGGGGTAGTTTGGGTGTTTTGAAGTGGGGTTGTATGAGGTACTTATCTATAGTCGGTGTATTACCTACAGTAGATGACTGTCGGCATGCCTTCGGTTTGCAGAAGCAGACAGGAGTTAACGCACGGACACAAAGCGATGTCCTGCTGTGGACGGGGCAGGCAGCAAATTTTTCATTTTAGCCACTTAAAAGAAAGGCTCACCAAAAAAAAATCAATATCGGTTTAAGTGTACACTACATATAGAATATTTCCACTAATTTACCTTGCCGTCAGACAGTCCTTTCCGACGGGGAACTGAAGCTGTTGTATCCATCTATGCTCTCACCAAAGCCACCAGACTCCATTGAAATAACCTGCGATTTTACCTCGCAGAACACGGGGTTTGCTGGTCTTCCGCTGCCTCGATCAGTTTGTTTGTGCTATTATACAATCTGATAACATGACAATTATGGTGGATCCGAACTAACCAACATCACACAATAACACAAACTAACTAGTCGGAATCTAAAATTACTGTTTTTTTTCAATGGAGTCTGGTTGCTTTGACGCGAGCATAGATAACGGCTTCAGTTCCCCGTCGGACACATAGACTGTATAGCTGTCTGACGGCAAGGTAAATCGGTGAAAATAATCTAAGTATAGCATACACTTAAACTGATATTGATTTTTTTAGGTGGGCTTTTCTTTTAGGTGGCTAAAATACGTTCACACCAGACTATTGCTTTGCTTCCGTGCTGTAACTCCTGTCTGCTTCTCCAAACTGGGGGCGTGCCGACCGTCATCTACTGTAGGTAATACACCGACTATGGATAAGTACCTCATACGACCCCACTTCAAAACACCTAGACCATCCTTTTAACCTTCACCTCACACACCGTTATTTTTGTCAATAATGAGGACATTGTCTTATTCAGTCCCTGGACACATATTGCAAAATTGAAAGGTCCACCAACATAAAGCTCATGGAGAGAAAGTACTACCCTCCATGCTGAACAGCTGCATAAATGTCTTCTGTTACTTTGCTGGGAGCTTTGTCAAGTCTGAGAGACTAACCCTTCTGCTGGGCTTCATTTCTGATGATGAATGACAGGTTAGATGGCATTTTGGAGCTGTGTCTGTGTTGGATTACTTCATTCACTGATTTAGCTGAAATGTTCAGGGACATTGTGGTATTGCATTGTTATATTGTACCTGGGGTTAACTCGCATTGAATACAAAACTGCCCAGTGCAGCTGTAAGACTTAATCATGTATCACCTGATACTCCAGCATTGTTGACGAGGATGTGGAGAGCTTTCTCCTCTTCGAGAATCCCCTCGGCAAATTCCCTGACAGAGTCCATAGAGGACAGGTCCACCAGACGTAGGTGGACGTCAGAGTTTCCTGTCTTCTCCTTGATTTCTTTAAGTGCTGCTTGCCCCCTGACCTCGCTTCGACAGGCCATGATTACACGGGCCCCACGACGTGCAAAATCCAAGGCAATGAACTTCCCGATCCCTGGCAGATTGGAAAGGGGCAAACATTAGTTTGCAATACTTGATGACAAAAATATGGCAGATAGCAACGGGTGACCTTTTGAAACTACGGGCTCTATTTCCAGCAATGAGGTTAAACTGCAGTAAATTACATTCTGTTAAAATCAGTGCACTCGTGGGTGTGAGTCTGTCAGCAGTAACAGATCAATCGTATACTGCTTTGATTGTTAGTCTTTATTGTTTGACAGCTTTGTATTGGTATCGCTGATCTCATGCTAACTCGATGGTAGGTTCAAGTTAGGTCAGGCTGAGATGATAAAATACCTGCTGTGCTTTATGGGGTGGCAGCATTGTTTTCCTATTGATAATGGATCAAATGGCTACGCCTAACATGAAAGGCACCGCATGTAGTGAGAAACCAAAAGATAATTATCACATGACTCTGCAGTTGCTCTGCTGGTTTTCTGCTCCATTCCTGTCAACTGTGTTTACAGCTGCAGCTGTTTTCAGTAAACAAGCTCTGATGAACACACTGTGCACTAACTGCACTAAAAAAGAAAATCTATTAATGCAGCTTTAAGTTGACTTCAATCTCCACCTTTACTTTTACTAAGGACCACATGAGCCTGTTTTCAAACACTGGGAACTATGTAATGGAATTGCGGCTGTCAATCCATTAAACTATTTAATCACACATTTTGTTTTATCTTTTCAAAATGTACCTTAAAGGGAGATTTGTCAAGTATTTAATACTCTTATCAACATGGGAGTGGACAAATATGCTTGCTTTATGCAAATGTATGTACATATTTATTATTGGAAGTCAAATAAAAACACAAAACAATGACAACTATTGTCCAGAAACGCTCACAGGTACTGCATTTAGCATGAAAGATATACTCAAATCATAACATGGCAAAATCAAGCCCAACAGGCAACAACAGCTGTCAGTGTGTCAGTGTGCTGACTTGACTATGACTTGCCCCAAACTGCATGTGATTATCATAAAGTGGGCATGTCTGTAAAGGGGAGACTCATGGGTACCAATAGAACCCATTTTCATTCACATATCTTGAGGTCAGAGGTCAAGGGACCCCTTTGAAAATGTCCATGACAGTTTTTCCTCACCAAAATTTAGTGTAAGTTTGGAGTGTTATTTAGCCTCTTTTTCAACAAGCTAGTATGACATAGTTGGTACCAATGGATTCCTTAGGTTTTCTCTTTTCATATGATCAGTATCTTCACTCTAGCTTTAAAACTGAGCCCACTACAACCTTTGAAAGACGTATACAATAGCGGCCGTCCAATTTTTAAGAGGTTAATCTTACCACAACCTAAAAATCGCAAGTTGCGTTAATGCATTAAAGAAATAAGTGATGTTAAAATGAATTTGCATTAATGCGTTATCGCGTTAACTTTGACAGTCCTGAATGGAATAATTAAATATATATGTAATGACAAGTGCAGATGGACATGTAGAAAGGATCCAAGTTGTTCTTGTCCATCAACTTTCTAACCAAACAGAAACCTACATCCAGCTGTTAATGCTTAACAGCTGTCGGATTCCTGACTTGGAGATACAGTTTAAAACCAGGAATAGCTGACGTCACAATGATGTCCTTCTTTAGCCAGGTTTACTATGTGAGTCAGGTGTACACTGTTATAGGGTCCAAGAGACCAAAATATTTTTTGTTGGCAAACTTGAAAGAGAGAGAGCTTCAGTCTATAGGTTTAGGTCACTGAGGATTGCATGGATATATTTGGGGAGGTACAGGCTGAAGCAGCAGAGGAACGGAGTAACACTTCTGATCACGTCATAGTCCCTATGAAAAAAGTGCATCTCAAAATCAGGTCAAGTGGGAAAATGTGTTTTATGTTTTGTAGTTTTGGTGAATGGACCCTTTAAAAAAAAAAAAAAAAACAGCTTCTGTAGAGTGATCGGGCATCATGCTGTCTGATCTCATGCCTTCCAATATGATGCTTGGTGGTGAGCGGCGATTGGAAGAAGTGGGGCCGCCCATAAGAAAGTGAACAGGAAATTCAGTGTTTGGAAAAGATAATTGCAGGTCCAGTTTAGCTTTGCTGGTCATAACAACTAAGTTCTTCCATGATGTGTTCTAACTGAGCTGTGTAGAAATGATTGTCTCACTGTTGTTGGTTGTTATAGCCTCCCATCTGTTATTTGTGATACTTTGTCCTCTTGTCTTCTATTTTGAGAAGTGCATTAAGTGAATTATGACTGTAAATTTGTAATTAAATAAAAAGTGAGCAGAAAACTACGCTGCCACACTGGAAAAAAAAAAGCGGATCAGTATCACGTTATAACATGAAAAGTTTGTTATAACAAGATGTTTTTCACGTTATTACAACTTACAAACTTATCACATTATAACAAGATACTTTTCTTGTTATAACAATATACTATTTATCCTGTCATAACGTGAAACTTTTCATGTTAAATTGTGATAACTTATTGTTATAACATAAAACGTTTCATGTTATAACAATATACTAAGTTACCACGTTATAGCAATTTATTACACAGCTGTGTTGAATATTCGATTCTGATTGGTCAATCACGGCGTTCTGCGGTCTGTTATTTCTTTATAGCAGACCGTTGCTATGTATAACAGATCGTTGCTATGGGCGCAGCTCTGATGTCGGACTCTGGAGGACCGTTTTTGTGTCAAATTATTGATTTCTTAAGTAAGTAGCCGTGTAATAAGCTGGATAATGTACAGCGAGCAGGTCATTGACCGGCTCGCTGTACATTATCCGTTACATAAATAGTATATTGTTATAACAAGAAAAGTTTCTTGTCATGATAAGAAAAGTTTCTTATTACAACGTGATAAGACTGTATGTCATAATAATGTGAAAATACATCTTGTTATAACAACAAACTTTTCATGTTATAACGTGATACTGATTTATTTATTTTTTTTCTGGTGTGGCAGTAATACGCTGCCGTAGAAAACCGCCCAATCTGGCAACAATGCCCATTTTCTTGATCATTTGGTTGATATATTTACCATATTAAATGGGAAGGATTTTAAAATGGAATTTCTTGTTTAACATGAGAGAAATGTTGTTTGATAAATCTAGTAAATACACGGACTAGCTTTCATTCCAGACCGGCGGCACCAATATGTGACTTGGTACCATGTATGTAATCAAATTCAATTTTATTTCGTTGTGCTCTGTCCTTTCTGTAAATACATATTGATGCTTCTGCTTTGGTCAGGTCTCCTGAAAACTGAAGAAAGCTAAAGCAGAGAGTGAGTGGTCACAGATACAATAGTATGCAATTCTCTCAAGATTTCACTCACACTTCCTTTCAAGCTACTTAGTTTCTGTTTTAAGAGTGCAGAGCTATACTGAAGCTCAGGTTCAAGGTTTGTTTATTGTCATTGTATCACACAGGGTTGCACAATGAAATGCCTTTTGTAGTTCCTTTATGCTATAAAAGAGACAAAAAACAGAACGCCATTTTTTTTATGGTGGAAGATGAGGTGGATTTGAGTCTCACAGCCTGAGAAAAGAAGCTGCTCTGTAGTCTGGTTGTCTGTATTGCTTGCCAGACAGCAGCAGGGCGAAGAGGATGTTGCTGGGGCGGGTATTGTCTGTTAATATTGTTTGGTGACAACCAATGATGCCAACCGATGATGTTCTGGTTGGTTTTAATCACCCGCTGCAGAGTCCTCCTATGCTGGTCCGTGCAAATTCCATACCAGTTTGTAATTTCTCCAGTCAGGATGCTTTCTATTGCTCCTCTGTAAAAGTTAACAGGAACTTGGCAGGGGGATTTTGCCTTCTTAAGTTTCCTTTACAGTCATTTTTTCACTACATGGCGATGTTTGATAACCATGTCATTTGTGATGCTGATTCCCAGGAACTTAAAACTGTTCACTTCCTCCACCTCATCTCCATTGATGTAGACATGGGGGTTGTGTGTCTTCTTCCTTTTTTACTGTGATGCATGCCATTGCTTTCTAAATGACCGTGTGAAGCACTTTGCATTATTTGTTATGAAATGCTGCTACATAAATAAACCTGAACAATGAAACCAGTAAAACCTCCCAAAGTTAATATTATATAGAGGACTCAAAGAGATCAGAATGTTCATCTGGGAAGCCAGAGGAAATCCTGAAATCCTCATAATCATACTCCTTAAAAAGGGCAGTGGTTCACAATGATAATACAGTAACAATGAGGCTTGTACCATGTAATCTAGTTGTACAAAACTTACAGTAAAAACACCATATACATACAATATGCATTTAGTAAAAATATATACACCTCTATGCTGTATACTCATAATGAAAGAAAGATAACACAGCACATTTAGTGAAAGTGAAACAAGTGCATGGGAGAGAGACCATCTCTTATTATTTGAGGCGGCACAATGGTGTGTAATGGTGAGGTAATAATATAATAATGAGGTATTAAGCAAAGAAACTGGAACTAATATTGTGTTACTGCTAAAGTAAAAACTTGATATATCTCCAAGATGATAGTTCTTGCTGCCAAATCAATTCATAAACCTGTGAAATTCATCCAGCAGAGCAGGTTTTCCCTGCACCTCTGTCACACTCTCTGCTTTATGTCTATTTACCAAACAGATCTTTATATCTTGCTCTTAAGCAGCTCATATACTCACGAATACAATGATTAATTTAGCCAAAACACCCAGAGCCATTATAAGAAATAAGAGTCAAATATACACACAAAGTTAAAGTTCACATTCTGTTTAAGAAAAGGACGACAAGGGCTTTTTAATATAGGCTACCATATCAAATCACCACATTCAAGCAAAAGCAGCCGTCCTTATTCCACTTAGTGTTGCCACATTCACATTGTTAGGTTGCCATTAAAGCGTGTCCCTTTAATGGAAACCTAACAATAAAACAAATATTGACAATTCTACTTATTGATGCATTAATGTGTTCATCACTTTCATGTTGCAGCTGGTAAAGGTGGAGCTAATTTTAATGACTTTATATACTGCTGGGTAGTTTAATCTATTATAATACATAATTTATTCATCTATTATATTTTGTATTAATAATCTGAATCTGTAAAGTAACTAAAGTTATTAAATCAATGTAGTGGAGTAAAAAGTACAATAAGTCCCTCTGAGATGTAGTGGAGTAGAAGTAGAAAGTATCAGAACATGGAAATACTCAAGTGAAGTACAAGTACCTCAAAATTGTACATAAGTACAGTACTTGAGTAAATGTACTTACTTTCCACCACTGAGTACATGTTATACTGTTGTGTTTTTCTAAGCACTCTTTACTGCTCCTGTTGGAATAAAAATAATTGTCGATTCATTAACTGATCAGGCGTTTCCTTTAACAAGATTGGATCTTTCAGGAAATGCCATAACATAGAAAACAGCCATCCTTATTCCACTTAGTTTTGCCACATTCACATCGTTAAAAGCATGCCCCTTGCAGCCCTGTATATCCTCCTGAGACCCAGCCCATTGACATGTGTCCTCTGTAGTGGACATTTTCTACATGCATATCCTCTTACTCTTTTGACCTCCTCTATCAACCCCTGGTGTGTTGTAAAGAGGACAGCCTAGGCTTTCCAGTGATATGGCATGTGTTTTTTTTTTTTATCAATTTGAATGTATTGGTTTAATATCACTCTACAGCTATAGTCTTTTCACACTGAAATAGTCCTGTAGTCCACTACAGTGGACAATAAAAAAAAAAGTTTAACAAGCCTAAATTGTTAAGGTTTTCTTTTAACCCTAAATAGGAAGGAAATCACAAAAAAAAGTAATTGGAAGACACTTTAACTCTGTTCCCAGGAGGATATGCATCATGATCCTGTATATTAGAGTGGCACCGACCTGTGTTGGCTCCTGTCACTACAGCAGTCTTCCCTTTCAGCCGCACCATGCAGGCCTGTGGATCCCAGGGTCCTCTGCGCTGTAACCGCACAACCAGAGCCAGGAGAGCCGTGGAGATGGCCCAGACTGAGTGGCACAAGATATTCAACCAAACCATGGCACAGAGGGGAGTTTATTTAGACTAGTCTAGTCTAGTCCTCACCAAGAAATGAAAGAGGAATCCAGCAACCAGTCAGCTTCTTCTACCTAAAGTAGGTGTGACTAAAATCCTCAGCAGCAGTCGCCAGTTGCCTATCAGTAGCAGCTGATAGGTCAGAGGGGCTGTGCTAAAGAGCTCTCCAGTCATAAAGAAAACATATCTGGTTTTAATGATCTTTACAATGCAAACGAGAAACGAGTATCCTTGAAAACTTTCCTGTATGGCTGCACCAAAAATCATTTCAGTCTTCTGGGCATTGATCAATTGCAGGAAATGTTTAATTATCCAACAGTGGATATTGTTGGATTTATTATGTACAAAAGTGCTTACAATGACCTGCAATAACCTGATTGTTGGATTTGTTGTGCATGAAGTGTTTGCGAGGACAGGGAGGCACGCGGGAACTGCATGCTCTGTTTTTTTTGTAAGGTCAAGGAGAGAAAGGAGTCAGAAGGAGAAACAAAGAAGAAGATATGCAGCAGAAACATCACGTGCCATAAGCTCATGACTATTGATATTGTGTAAACCATAAAAACGCTGGATCAGGGATAGCTCGGGGTTCAGACTTCGCGAACTGACCCATGCACTGTATGTTGTCAGGGACACGTAGGTTGGATCCAGATATCTGTAAACTCTTTTATTTTACTTATGCAACATTGATTGTTCGGAATAAATTGTATTATTATGCTTTAACCCGTCTGTTTGGAAAATCTCTTTGTCACACAAGATTAACCAGCACGTAACTGGGCCTTGACCTCTCGGAGGTAGAAGGCCAGTTCCTTCAATATCAAAATTCAAACATCAAACATCAAACATTTACCCTTTTTTTTTTCTTTTTTTCTCCAAAAGCTGGGAAAAGAGGAAGAGTAATTGTTTTTTTGATGTGCCAGGAAGTTCGTATATTTTGCTTTTTCAGTGCATAATTAATCCGAACTTTTGAGTCTTTTTATTCCAGTCTTGTTCCGAAATAACTGCAGTGTACCTTTTCACCCACTAGAGGGCAACAAACTCCAACAAGTTGTACTGGTGTTGATTTTAAGTTAGGCAAATAATGAGTATTAATTACCCTTTCATTTCATATTTCAGTTGAATGGTTTATCTGATGACTTATTAAATCATTGAGCATTTTACGTTGTGATAACTGTATCATTTCAGTTCAGACAACTTTATTTATCCCCAAGGGGGCAATTAATTTGTAGCATTCCCAGTCCATACATCCATACATACAACAGACAACCAATAATAATTTCTACAGTAAAAACAACAAAATATCTATTAATACTGCTTTAATTAGGCCTGTATGTACATGTCTGATGAAATGGGTGATTTCATGGTCTATAGATATGCAATCTTAATAAATCTAGATTTATGCCATAGTTATTTGTCCTTATAAGCCACAAACATTGATTTAATTTAATTTATTTAGTAGCACATTAAAAAATAACATTAACAAAACAATACATTTCAGTCTTCTGGGCATTGATCAATTGCAGGAAATTTTAATTATCCAACAGTGGATATCAAATATCAAACATTTTCCTTTTTTTTTTTTTTTTTTTTTCAAAAGCTGGGAAAACAGGAAAAGAAATGTATCTTTTGTTGTGCCAGGAAGTTGGTATATTTTGCTTTTTCAGTGCATAATTAATCCGTATACCTTTTAAATAGATGGAATTTTTGAGTTTTTTTATTCCAGTCTTGTTCCTAAATAACTGCAGTGCAGCTTTTCGCCCACTAGAGGACAACACAGGCCAAGTTGTACTGGTGTTGAGTGGAAGTTGGGTTATTACTGTAATTATTTCCATTTAATTTCATGTTTCAGTTAAATGGTTAGTCTGATGACTTATGAAATCATGGAGTATTTTACTTTGTGATAATTGTATCATTTCTACTTGTGCATTTCAAAAAATCTATTACTTTAATTAGACTCGTATGTACTGGGGATTTCATGGTCTATAGACACGCAATCTTATTAAATTTAGATTTATGCCACAGTTATTTGTCCTTGTAAGCGGTCACCTTTAATTTATTTAGTAGCACATTAAAAAATAACATTAAAGGGCCCATATTATGCTCATTTTCAGGTTCATACTTGTATTTTGTGTTTCTACTAGAACATGTTTACATGCTGTAATGTTAAAAAAAACCTTTATTTTCCTCATACTGTCAGCCTGAATATGTCTGTATTTACCCCTCTGTCTGAAATGCTCCGTTTTAGTGCGTTTTGACGGAATTGCAACAGAATTGTGTTGCTAGGCAACAGCTTGGGTCCATGTGTACTTCCTGTCAGCTGATGACATTGACATACACTGCAACCAGGAATACAACTTTCACAGTATTCATATAGGACTTAAGCCTGCTTTACAATAAAAAAACATGAAAATCTCACTTTTTTATAATATGGGACCTTTAACAAACAATATCAATAATAACAGAATATGCAAAGGAGGCCAAAAGCCTAATTCAATTCAATTTATTTTTATATAACGTCAAATCATAACAGAAGTGATCTCAAGACCCCTAAAGGTTAATCACCCAGTTTTGATTCAAACAATAAAATAAAATGAAATGTAACTGATAAAAATATAAATTAATAAAAATAATCCGGCCCCGGATAAGCAAAAAAGAAGTCTCACACAGATAAGAAAAGTAAATAATTATAATAGAAAAAAAATCCAAGAAAATAACTAAGACTAAACCTTAATTAAATGTCTAAAACAAAGTGTTTTTGTTTAGATATTTTTTAAACACTGAAAGGGACTGACCTGGGAGCTGATTTACGTTGTTCCACATTATGGGTCCGATATATTTGAAAGAAAATTGACTGAGGCGGGTTTTAACAATAAAGAACAATAAAACATTTTTTTGTTTATTTAGATTTGTTAATGTTTCATAGTAAAAATGATGCCGATATATCTTAGTGATCCTACTAACATTTGGCAGAAATACAGCCATTAAAAAGCAACTCTGTCCACACTAGTTGTTACATTACTGTGCTGACTTCTGTGGGATGAAAGGTTGAAGTCTGTTGAACCTCTGACCACCACACCCATGATCAAAGTGTCAAGTGTGGTCGGTTGTACTCAGCTACATCACTGCTGCACTGAATGGAGAGATCATGTAGTCACAAGCAAGATGGTGATTATATCATGGCAAGATAGCCTTAGAAATCTGTCTCAAATGTCAACTTGTGTAATGCAAAAAAAGGGAGAAAAATCCTCTCAGTCCAAAAAGCACTTTCTTTAGCTTGTTTCATTGAAAACAGACACATTTTCATTGATTAATTTGTCAATATGTATGTTGCATTTAAAAAAAAACCTGCAAATGAATAACACACTAGCAAATTCAGACACACATTCGCCAATTTGACAGCATATAGTATGGAGCGTATACAAATGCTCCATGTTGCAACACCAAATCATGCTTCTGTTGTTATTGTCACCTTGAAACTTCTTATGTTTTGGTTGCACAACTAGAACAGTGTTTACGTCTCATGTAATAATGACTGGCAAGTTTCCAAAAGCAGCGGCCTGCAAAATCAATGGTTGTTAACATGTAAGCAAAAGAGCAGTGGTTCAGATGGGATAAACATATGTGGACCTGACAGCCAGCTTTTGTAACTTTCCACTGTGAAGTCCAGATAAGTGTGACAATGTCAACAAAGCTCTGCTTTTTAATCAATACCTTCTGTTGTTTTGATCGTTTCCCCCACTGCCCTTCTCTTGTTATTTAACGTGAACATATATAACACAGCAGTGTGCAGTAAACATAGTAAAAAAATGACCAGGAACAGAATGACCAGTTGTCCATGAAACAATTATACATATACAAATGGCAAGATTTTAAATAATCTCTACACACTTACATAAATCAGCTAACAGACTGATCTATGTAATATATTTTGCAGGAGAACATTTTTTGTGAGGAAGTTATTGTTATTGTAAAACCTGCACATCTTGCAGATACATTCACTGATAAAGCATTAAAACTGAAACAAAACATCCATGTCTCAAACTGAGTCGTATATAAGGGAAGACTATGATAGATTTTAGAGCTGCAACGACTAATTGATTAATTGTCAACTATTGAATTAATCACCTATTATATATTATAATCAACTGTTTTGATAATTGTTTTTTAGTAATTTCTTGTGAAAAAAATAAATAAAAATACTGTGAAGGATCAGGATGAATAAAATGTATTTTATACACCTGCAATGACTTCAAGTGTTTTGGTAATATTACATTAAGTCTACAACACTATTGGATTCATTTTAACTAAACATTAAAACTGCAATTAATCGATTATCTGTCAACTATTAAATTAATCGCCAACTATTTTAATAATTGATTAATCGATTTGAGTAATTGTTTTTAAGAAAGAAAAAAAAAAGGAATAATTCTCTTCTGGTTTCTTTACTCCTCTATGACAGTAAACTGAATATCTTTGCGTTGTGGACAAAACAAGACATTTGAGGACGTCATCTTGGGATTTGGGAAACACTGATCGATATTTGTCACCATTTTCTGACATTTTATAGACCAAACAACTAAGCAATTAATCAAGAAAATAATCAACAGATTAAACTACAATTAAAGTAATTGTTAGCTGTAGTTATAAAAGCTCTTCCTTACAGATGTGCGTCCACAAGGAGTACTAGTTAAATTTAATATTATGTATCATACCTTTTTTTTTTGTCATATATAGGATGCACATTTCTCCTCATTTGGCACAGTTAATCTTTTAAACATTTTTCCATATAGGTATCCTCTGATAGCCTAATGCAAAGCTATTGGGGGATGGGTCTGACTGTGTGTGTGACGAGGGGGGTTGTCTCAAAGAGGCTATATAAAATTGGACAAATCCCAATGGGTATGTGTGACAGAGAGAGGGAGACACACACAAAGAGAAAAGAGTTAGAGGGGGAGGAGGAAGAGAGAAGGCAAATAGTCAGAAAGAGACTTGTTTGTGTACTTTACTGTGTTGACATGAGAGGAAGCACCTCATAGATTCTTCAACGGAGTGGGAAGTTGATCTTTATTTTTAGCTAAATTAGAAACTCTAAAAATAAAAGGGAGTAAGGAAGAAAAGAAGAGAAAAGGAAGAAGAGATGAAGGACTTTGTGCAGTCAGTAGAACTGGGGGTCTCTCAGCGGAAAAGACTCAACGTAACTCGACCCAGAGTTTGGCTGAGGAATGAATTTGTTCGTGTGGGACTTGCTGAATCTCTTTGCACATATGTCATGATGGTAAGAAAAGCTTGTTGAATTAATGAATGATTTTTAAACTGCCAGCTCTTTATAGCCATCATTCTGGTGACAACTTCACTTTATATGAGCTTTTCTCTGTGTTTTGACATTGTGGCATGCTTATCTGTAACAACTATGTACCATTAATTATTAATGCCATGTTCTTGACCCTGATAACATGCCCCCTCTGACAAACACACACACACCCACGAGCACATTTCAGTCACATGATGGGGGATCGTGGGTGGGGATTGGTGGCTTCTAGAGGGTGAACCAGGAAATCTAGTGTTACCAAAGGAATGGTCAGGCGGCCGGCCACATTGAGCGGGCTGGTAATGTCACATGTTGTGAGTCAGCTGTTACAATAAATCTTATACTTGGAAGCCTGGAAAGCATTGCTGGGAATAAACTAAACTCACTCTTAACCTGAATACGCACGACTTTCGTATGAGGAACCACACGTTTCCTGTTTCCTGAATGAATGTTCTTCAGCGTCAGCTTTTTTTTTCCACTGAAAGAGTTCATTTCAGTTCAGCTTCTTTCACCGTAAACATTTCAGAACAAAACACTCATTCACTCACACTCTGGCTGCCTGGCTGACACACTAACTTAAAGGACCAGTGTGTAACATTCAGGGGGATCTACTGGCAGAAATGGAATATAATAATAAGTATGTTTTCTTTAGTGTATAATTTATTTTTACCTTAGAATGAGCCATTTATGTCTACATAGGGAGCTGGTCCTCTTTACGGACCGGCCGCCATGTTTCTACTGTAGCCCAGAACGGACAAACACTGTGTTAACTTTTCCTGCTTGGGCCGCAGTCGATAACGTTACTCGCTCCAGAGTTAACCTCTGTTGGTCTTGAGGAGCTGCAGCACAAACTGCAACTTCCGCTGTACATTCACTTGTCTTCTGCTGACTTGTTCGCTCACATCATTCCCACTTCCCACGTACACACACACACTACACACTGGCTCTGCTATTTTCTAAATTACCTACGCTACTCATACAACAACTGACTCCAGACCAACACATTCTCACTCGCAACTCGCCAAGTACCGCTGCTTGGTCAGTGCCCCTTGGCATCGGAGACTGACGCACGCGGGGAATGAAATGTGAATTAAATGTCCATCATTCTTTTTGCTACATTACGTGGGCGGCAGTGGCTCAGAGGTAGAGCAGGTCGTCCACCAATCGGAAGGTTGGCAATTTGATCTTCCAGTCACAAGTCGAAGTGTCCTTGAGCAAGAAACTTAACCCCGAATTGCTCCTGAAGGCTGAGTATGAGTATTTAGATTACATCCTGATCGGCAGGTTGGCACCTTACATGGCAGCCTCTGCCATTAGTGTATGAATGTGTGTGTGAATGACGTGACATGAATGAATGACTAGTTGTGTAAAGTGCTTTGAGTGGTCGGAAGACTAGAAAAACGCTATATAAATGCAAGTCCATTTACCATATCCTGTTTTCTGGAATGATTTCCCTAAATCAGACTGTCTGGAAGTTTCCCTTGTATGTAGTTTGCTTCTCTTTAACTGTCGCCTGTGCACAATTCCTTCTCTCTGTGTCCAGGTGTTTGGCCTGGGGTCTGTGGCCCAGGTGGTGACGGGACAGGGAGAGTTCGGACAGTACATCAGCATCAACCTGGGTTTTGGACTGGGTGTTGCTATGGGCGTTCATGTTGGAGGGAAGGTCTCAGGTATGACAGCTGACCCTTGTACACACTAATATCAAGATTCCTTAAAAGTCATCACATGTATCATCTTGTGGCAGCCGCCCATTCTCTGGTGCTTGCTGTCATTTACCTTTTCCCTGGTGTTTTTTTGGTTGAATTGCTGAGTGATTAGAGGGTTATTCAGTTCACCTGTTGCGCAAGGTGTGGGGACTGGCTCTTAAATGATAGTTGAGAGCAGCTTGGTGCATTCCCCTCTTGGCCAATCAGGGTGTAACGACGCCCTTTCTGTAGGGCTTAAAAGAGGAGAGAAACTGCACACCCAGTGTCCTTCTGATCTCTCCTTCACTAAATGCAACATGTGTTATCAGCCAAACCAGAAACTCTGGTCTGTTTTAGGCCCTTTTGAGATTCGGTGCTCTTTGTGTTTTGTTTATTGAGAGAATTGACTATCCTAGTTGGGGAAACAAAATAAATACCATTCAATTGGGTTACCTGCACTAGGACGATTAGGTGCTAATTGTGCAAGAATCTGGCTTGCCTCACGATAGCCTAACGCCTGCAGGCTTTATTTTGTTATTCTAGTCATTTGTTTATTTTCACTGAAACCCTTTTTACCCATTTCTTTTAGTGTATTTTATTTGGGGAAACTTTAAAGGAGGGTAAAAATAAAAATACAAATATTTCAGTTTCCTTAATTGTTTGTTATTGTAGAGGCATTTGTTCATTATTATTATTAAGGAGGCATTTTATTTTATATTATTATGTGGATAGGAACTGTTTTTCAGTCTTCTGCCTGAACAACTACAGTCTGGGGAAATCAGTACCGCCACAATCTGACACACATGTCTTATGCTTTATTGCTCCACCAGGGGCTCACATGAATGCAGCAGTGTCATTCACAATGTGCACGTTTGGCCGCCTTGGGTGGAAGATGCTGCCTCTGTATATTTTTGCACAACTATTGGGGTCATTTCTGGCGGCGGGGACAATCTATGCTGTCTATTATGGTGAGGGCACATTGCATGTTCAGCACTTAACACCTGAATCTTATACATTTACTTCTCCTTGCCCGTAAATCATTGCTGTATTTCCATATTGTTTCCATATGCAGACGCCATACATGACTATTGTGGAGGAAACCTGACTGTAATAGGAGTGAAGGCCACAGCAGGTATCTTTGCCACCTATCCTGCACCGTACCTCTCCTTGCTGGCTGGATTCATTGATCAGGTAGCCATGAAGCCGGATTAAAGGATTACAGCTATGAATCACTATCACATTCTACACTGTCCATTTTCTTTGTTACACACAGTTATCTATGTGCTGTTTGTTTTGTGTGCATGCCAGGTGTTTGGCACAGCTATGCTGCTGCTTTGCTTGATGGCTCTGTCCGACCAGAAGAACAAGCCGGCCGCAGCGGGCAGTGAGCCCGTCGCAGTGGGTCTCCTGGTGCTGCTCATTGGCATTTCTCTGGGCAGCAACAGCGGCTATGCTATCAACCCCACCAGAGACATCGCACCCAGGGTCTTCACTGCCATAGCAGGCTGGGGGCCCGACGTATTCAGGTACACAAGGAGGATGCTTTGGCTTTTAGAGGAGGATTTGCTGTATGGCTCTTGAACTTTAGGGGTCAGTCGAGGACGAAACATCTAGGTTAATTATTAAATGACCTGTGTAGTTTGTCCACACACATTAAGAGGGTATTACTAGTTGTTTCTAACAATGCAAATGGAAAAACTGTTTTATTTAAAGGTCCCATATTGTAAAAAGTGAGATAATCATGTCTATTTTTTATTATAAAGCAGGTTTAAGTGCTATATAAATACTGTGAAAGTATTGAAGCGCTCACTCCATGGAGAAATACACAGTCTGTATTCAGAAACTGTACCTTTGAAACAAGCTGTCAGGATTTCTGTAATTTTGTGATGTCACAAATATACAATATATAGCCGGTTCACAGTTTTGAACTTGCCGTATTCACACCAGAGCTGCGGTGAAGTGCGGCCTGCAGCGAGGTGCCATGCAACGTCTATGAAAAGCTGCGTCGGTCGCTCCCGAGCTTAGCATGTTGCTGCTGTTGTTTGATTCCAGCGGCGAAAAGCAACCAAGCTAAAGTTGGGAAAACGGCGAAGTGCGGCCAGAGAGGACCTGCAGCCAATCAGTTAACAGATCCTGTGACTCCTGTGACATGTTGACCTATGTTACAAAGAATTTCTTCCTGCCTGAAACCCATGAACACCCCACTTTATTTCCAGTTGCAGTGTATGTGAATGATATCAGCTGACGGAAAGTAAACATGGACCCAAGGTATTGCCTAGCAACGCAATTCCGTTGAAATGTGCTAAAACGGAGTGTTTCAGACAGAGGGTGAATATAGGCATATTCAGGCAGACAGTATTTTAACATTACAGCGCGTAAACATGTTCTAGTGGAAACACAAATTACAAGTATGAACCTGAAAATTTGCATAATATGGGGCCTTTAATATTTTTGCAAAAATATATATATTTTTTATCCCCCCCTGTCATTTTCTATCATCACAGCAGTTATTTGTCTTTATCTGTGCAGGGCTGGAAATGGCTGGTGGTGGGTGCCTCTAGTTGCCCCCCCTATTGGAGGAGTATTGGGTGCGGGGCTCTACAGAGTCTTGGTGGAAATGCACCACCCTCCCGTCTACGAACAGGGTGAGGGGTCAGTGGAGAAGTTTGAGGAGGAGACCGCCCCACTGGAAAAACAGGAAAACATCTGTGCTAATGCGTATGTATGAGACCCCCCAACTATTTACAGCGTACGGCCTGTAAAGGTATGTGGATGCAGTCGAAACATTCCATGACGACGAAGGGTTAAAAGGAAAATAGACCAAAAAACAAATTGCTTGGATGGAGGACAGAAGGACTTTCACAATAAGAGAGACTGGCTCAAATAAGGGTTTAAACAAGCAATTTGAAAAGGAGTCTGTTTTATGTAATTAATTTCATCATCAACCATCGTAACTCAACTAAAAGTTTCTGCAACACATAGAAAATATATTAGATATTTTAAATCGTGACGCTGACATCTATGCTCCAATCAATGCTAGTTATAGTAACTACATGAAGGACAAAAAGGTTGAAAGTTAAGACACATTTTAATGAATGGGAGATGAAAAAAAACACACTTCATGGCTCGTATATTTCATGTTTATATTATTGAGGTAATAGCAGCTGATATAACCTTGGAGACAACATAAATATCATCCATCATAACAATCAACAGGAGTTCATGAGATTACAGTGTATGTAAAGAAAAGTAAACAGCCCCCCTACATTGCACTTAAATAAACATGTCTTTAGGAAAGTAAAGTAGGAACAGCAGGAGTTGCCTCCTCACAGCTTGACAGGGCAGCTGCAGCACAACCAAAGATAATACACACATTCATCTTCACAACAATCCAGTGCACAGCAGCCTAAAGCTAAAAAGTGGAAATGTGTCTTGATTAACTTTGTCGGGGCTCCAAAGTACTTGAACCGAAAAGTTAATCCTAGATATCTATTAAGTCTGCTCAGCGGTGTACTTTTGGCATCAAGAGCCCTAAATGGACGAAGCTATAGCATACTTTATATCTCTGAAATGCTGGAATATAACCCCCCTCACATCAGTTCATTAATATGGAGTCATTAGAGCAGATGTCATTATTTATGTTTGTGAAGTTAACAGAGGGAAGCAGCATCAGCGAGGCACTGCAGTGATGCAACGGCCAGTTAGTCACTTTTTACTGAAGCCTATAGCTTGATGGTTTATTGTCAGTCTTTGATAATGTAACATGTAAAAAGATTTGCATGCTCTCGAAAGTCTTGAGGCATTTAAGGCTTCCGTCGAATGCATACAGCAGTTTCCACTGACGCTCGAACATTTTCAGGGAATCATGACATCTATTTCTTTCTGTAATCATTTCATATTGTAGATACAAATCCGTCAACCATACAAGCACTTTTACTGCCACAACTGAAACCGACACTGTATTATTTTCATTCTTACTGTTTCATTCAGTTTTACAGTCACATAAACATAGAAATTTGTTATTTACCTATTTTTCTTTGAAAATTGTATATATTATATATATATACTGTATATTATTGTTGTATGATATTGAAATATTTAAAACAACAAACCAAGCCTAGTGATATTAACTACAGATATAAACTGTGTCCTTATTTGTTACTACATGTCAGGATTATTTGTCATGTGTCAGCAGCACATGATCATATTTTATGAAATGGCTGCTTTTAATGATTTTTACCACTAGGTGTCACTAGTTAACAGTGTTAAATGAGGCTTTGAAGCATCTATTGGTGATGCCATTGGCTGGAAAGCCTCAGCGTTTCAGAAAGACCTCATTCTTCTATCACTTAGCAGTGAAGGGTAAACATAAAATGATCATGGTGTTCCTTGTGTTTTTGAAATGTATGACAGGCCAACACTTTTACATGCCAAGTTGCCTCCACCAGCTGGTATCACTTAAGCCTTGTGTTGGAAAATGCTGGTTATGTATCCGTTTAGACATGCAGCTTTCCAAACTTAGTTTCAGACAACATTTTCTCATGGAGCTGCTAACAAACCGAATCCAGCCAATGGTGGAATTGCAGGTGGCTCCTGTAAGCCATGCTGGTTGTACAGACAGTAAAGTTGGTTGAAATGTTTTCCTTGGATGGGAACATCCTCACCGCTTTCCCCCACTGTGTCTTCCCGTGCTGCCTTGGCTCTTTGCAGCACTCCCTAAGGTGCACTGTGTCGACTGCTTCTTCTTGGGGACGGGTGTCTTGGCTTTGCCTCTGAAGGCCTTTGTAGGATCCAGCTTGTTGAGGTGGGAATCTCCAGCAGGATCGGCAAAGCTGAGCTCGCTGCTGAAAGTCAGCGGCTGGTACAGCGATGCCCACTGCTGTGGAGGGAACAGGAGGTAGATAGTTTAAAATGCTGTTTGTAGTTATGTGGACTCAAAAATAACCCTTACAGGAAGTGAGTGTAACAGTAGGGACTCCACAAAGGAACTGCAAGAACTCCCACTACTTGCATTCCCAGGAACATTTGGGGTACAATGTGTAGAAGTATAAAAAACATTTTCGTGCTTTGTGTAAGTGTCTTAAAACTATCATCTTGCTAAAGTGTTAAATCAGCCAACATTGCAGTATACTGTGAAGGATCAGGATGAATAAAATGGATTTTATACACCTGTAATGACTTCAAGTGTTGTTAATAATATTACATTAAGTCTGCAACACAATAGAGGGATGCAGGAATGAGTGCACTTTCGGTTCCCTCGTCTTGAAATCAGTAAAGTCTGTGGTTAACACAAGCTTTAGAGATTTAACGTTTTGTTCCACGATATAACATACGTCAGTAAATATCCCACTTGTGAATTTTGAATCTTATACGTGTCTTAAAATCAACTAACAAGTGGCTAAATGAGACTACTAAAAGTCATCACACCGACTCGTCCGCCTTTACAGCCTTGTTGTGTATACTCGCGTTCATGCGACCGTGGTGTAGTTCGTTTATAGCCTAACGTTAGCTTTTTACCTCTGGCGATTGCATCCATGCTTCAAAAATCATAAAAGTGATGTTCATTTGTGGAGATTATCTTGCTGAACAAAACGTGTATGTACCATGAAAATTTGTTTGCCACAGAGCTTATCTTCTGCAATAATCCAAAACACAATGGAAAAATCCCATTTGCTTTTTGTTGTGGGAACCAGGGCGATGCAAACTTCCTGGTTGGCCTATAAAAATATGTCATCCCTGGAGCACTCTATTGAATACATTTCAAATTAACATGGTAAAAAAAAAAGACAAAAAAAAAGAAGAAATTGAATAAACAAAAGTAAAACAATGTGGAATATTAGATAAAAGTTCTGCAGTTACTGAAAGTTTTGCAGATGTCATTTAAATCACAACACATGGCCTTAGAGAGAGTGATGAGACACCTTGGCCTGGGGACTCGGGCCATATGGGGTGAAGGCATACTGCCACTCGGGCAGACCCAGGTGAGTGATCATCAGTCGGTAGTAGGAGGTGAAGGTTGCGGTCAGTAAATGCCAACACAGCGAGCGGTCAAGGAACCAAATCTCACTCTGCTGGGCTACCACACCTGGAAAATACCAACAACTAAATGATGCAACATTTATTTTAACATAGATCATACTGTATATTTATGTCTAAATAACTTTTTTAAATTTAACATTGTTGTTTAGAGAAATCATAACAGTTACAATACAAACACAATACCTGGAGTGCAGTTTTTGTAGACTAGACACACTTTTCCATTCCCGCCACAGGACTCCAGCTCGAAGATGCGGCTCCGGATATCAAAGTGGGGTGCAGCGGCGGGAGCGTGCCCCGTCCCTGGCAGACAGAATTAATGAGTCTTGAATAAATATTTACTTTCCAATCAACATTTCATTCATTAGGCTGTTTTCTGCACAACTGAGCACACAAACAGACTTAATGGAAGTTGACATGCTGTAATTGTTGAGTCGAGCCCACATGAGGATCTGACAGGTGAGGAGATTTACCACTTTCTGTGTCGGTCTCTTCCCAGTCCAGGTCGGCCAGTGATGGTGCATTAGGTAGAGCGAATAAAGATACTGGTTGGAGGAGAGGGCACAGCCTGGTCACACTGTTGATCATCATGCATCCTAGGGGAACGCACTCATCTGAAAAGCACACAGTTATGATGTGTCTTTTTTGGTGAAAAGAGCTATTTGCATTTAACTGTATCATGTAATCTTAATAGTAGCCTTTAATTTAAAGGTCCCATATTATAAAAAAAGTGAGATTTTCATGTTTTTTTTATTATAAAGCAGGCTTAAGTCCTATATAAATACTGTGAAAGTATCGAAACACTCAATCCAAAGGGAAATTCACAAAGCCCGTATTCAGAAACTCTGCATTTGAAACAAGCTGTCAGGATTTCTGCCCATTCGTGATGTCACGAATATACAATATTTAGACCCTTGACACAATTTTAAATGTAAATATACTAAATGTGTCCCAGTTTATTTCCTGTTGCAGTGTATGTGAATGTCATCAGCTGACAGGAAGTAAACATGGACCCAAGCTGTTGCCTAGCAACACAAATCCATCAAAATGCGCTAAAACGGAGCGTTTCAGACACAGGGTAAATACAGGCATATTCAGACTGACAGTATGAGGAAAATAAAGTTTGTTTTTTAACAATACAGCATGTAAACATGTTCTAGTAGAAACACATAATACAAGTATGAACCTGAAAATTAGCATGATATGGGACCTTTAAAATAAATTAAGACTTTTGTGCAACAGAACATAAAACTAATGAGGTCACCTACTGTCAAGTTTAACGCTCCAGGTTAGTGTGAATCCATCAGTTGTCAGATAGAAATCTCGCAGGTCCTCTGGCAAAATACAAGTGTTTTTCTAGAGGAAGAAATACAGCAGGTTCATATGATAACTAATGTTTAAGCAGCAGATTTAATTTAGATGTTTAAGGTGTGCATTATTTCACCTGTTCCCATGACAGCAGGCTCCTCTTCTCTGCAGGATCCCTCTCCACAAAACGCACATCGACCACACCAGGCATGTTATCTGACAACACAACAGGGGGAAAACACATTAAATACATAATCAATCTGTCTGCTAGCTAACCTGAACATTAGTAGCTAGTTTCACATGATACACACCAAGTATTCGAGTAATGCCAAGCGTCAGTCTCTCAGCAACACCTTTAAACACTAAGCTTTCTTTTGTCTCTTCCATTTTGGAAGATCACACATTCACAGATTTGCACAAAACCCTGGAAGCATCCTCTGCAGCTGTCTGTCCTGTATCCTTCACCTCTCTCTCAAGAACTCAGCTGAGCAACACACACGCTTCTTCTTCTTCCTCTTCTTTAGTGTTTATTGGCAGTTGGCAAACCAGTTTATAGGTGCATTACCGCCACCTACTGGACTACTGGAGTGTGGAGCAGTAGATTGGCAGGAAAAAAAATAAATTTAATAAAATAAAATAAATAAAATAAATAAAATAAATAAAATAAATAAAATAAATAAAATAAATAAAATAAATAAATATCAATAACAATAAAATAAAATAACAATAAAAATGAATAATTATTAATAATAACAATAATAATAATACTACCAGAAAAATGTAATTCTCTCCATTATTCCTGTTGCCCTTAAGTAATTAATTAGAAGACTGTGTACTTTGGCTCCCTGTCTCTCAGAGAATTGGTTTCAAAATACTGGTTTACAAAGCACTAAATGGTTTAGGGCCAAAATACATTTCAGAACTTCTGCTGTGTTATGAACCATCCAGACCTCTCAGGTCATCTGGATCAGGTCTGCTTCGTGTCCCCAGAGTCAGAACTAAACATGCAGAAGCAGCGTTCAGTTTTTATGCACCAAATATTTGGAACCAGCTCCCAGAAACCTGCAGGACCAACTTCAACTCTGAGATCTTTTAAAACAAAGCTTAAAACTTTCCTGTTTAGCTGCTGCCTTTTATTAAACCAGATAATGATCTTATACTGCACTAGAGCTTTTACTCTTGGGTGTTATACTCTATTTTAGCTTCTATCCTAGCTTTTATTTTTAGCATGTTTTATTTTCTAATCTTTAAAGGGACTATTTGTAACTTTCAGAAATGCTTGTTAACAGCGACACCTGTGGCCGTGAAATCAACAAAAGTCAGTGTCAGGCTCGCGTTTGCTCGCTCTAAATATACCTGAACGAGCATCGCTCAAAACAGTGAGGCGACACATGTCAGCTAAAACCACAATATCACTCTATATTTCAGCTGCTTGGCAGTAATGTTAGCTGACCAGACAAAGGTCTCTCCATGAATCAATGCTGATCCTAGTGTTGGCTTTTCCTGCCTAAGTGCAGGCTGAAGCAGTGGGGCTCTGCAGCGTGTCTCCTCTACTCTCTCCGCCCGCAGCCGGAGAGAGTAGAGGAGACACCGGCACCCGGTCGGTAACGAGAAGACAACGTAAATCTCTGTAGAGCTCCGTCACTTCACAAGACACGGGAAACCTCTGTTGGTCTGGAGGAGCTGCAGCATTTATTTCTGCACAAACGTCCCCTGTACATTCACTAGATATTCTCAGAGCTAAACTAACTCTTCTGCAGTGTGGAGTGAACGCGTGTTCACGTCTAGAGGTGGAGCGAGCTGAGCTGTCTGAGTGAAGGCGAGCAGGCAGAGGAGGAGGGTACAGCAGCTACACGCGAACGCGCATATGAGAGCGCGCATGTGTGACGACCCGCTACATTTATGCACGTACAAAGTTACAAATAGTCCCTTTAATGTTTTTATAACTGTTTTTATTATGTCTTAATGTTCTTTTTGCACTTTGTCGCAATGTTCTTGAATGTTTATGTAAAGCACTTTGAATTGCCCTGCTGCTGAAATGTGCTCTACAAATAAAGCTACCTTGCCTTGCCTAACTTTCTTAGATGTCTTTCCTTGCAGATTGTAATATTTCCATCATCTACTCCTGACAGCAAATCCCTTCTTTCTTTGAGGAACCCACACAGGAAGTGAAACACAGCTTTGAAGGAGAATTGACACATATTTCATCCAATAGAAATCCGCCTTTCCTACTGAGTAGCCAATCAGCTGTTGAGTTGAAAGAAAGGGGCGGGGCTACTATCTCTTAGCAACGCTTGGCTCCCTGGCAGTGGTGGCGGTTGATTCAACATGGCGGCAGCAGCAAAGAGAAATGTAAACTCTGGGATATTTTGGATGAATGGCGGTAAGTTTACATTTACTAAACTATAATAGCGTCCTTATCCATTCGTATACATCTTAATTAAAGTTATACAAGTTTCTAAAGAGTGTCAGGTATGTTACTTCTGTGTCAATGCTGTAAAGTTATGTCTGAGGAAGTGAGACAGCTAGCTTTAACTCACAGTTAAGGTTCATTTAATGTTAACTTATCTCTCTTTTAAGTTACTTTAACGTTGCTTATTTTATATAGAAACTTGGTGATAATAGTATTAATACTAAACATAATACAAGAACCACCTGCAGTACTGTTAACGTTAGTTAGAGAGCTTTTGTTTTGTTTGTTTACATGATTGCATTAAGGCAGCTAACCACGTGTTTCCCCCAAAAATATGATTATTGATTCAACAGTTATTGTTAGGAAGCTCATGCTGTGTCAATCTTACCTTTGACTGGCCGTTAACTTCAGTGTCTGTCTTCTCTTTGTTGTTCACACACAGTGTCAGATGATGAACAGCCTTTGGTGTTTGTTCCTGGTGAGTGTCAGTGACATTTTTTTTCAGAATACAGAGTTAAATGCAGCCAGGGAATGAAATTAGCACCTGCATGCCACCTGCCAAATAACAGGGTAAATGTTGGCTGTGGCAGGTAAAACATTCAGATCACCTGCCACCATGGCAGACAGGTTTTCCTTATATTAAGAAATATTATTTTTAAAAAGCAATTCTAAAGCCTAAATTAAATATATGGTAACATTTCATTTTACAGGTCCACAAATTTCACTGTAATTAGTTGATTATTAGCAAGTAACCTCTTTGAAATTTCTTTGGAATTACTGTCAAATTACCCCCAATATTTACCTCAAAATGTATCGAAAATTACTTTATTATAAACATTATTTAATAGTTATATTCTGCTATTTCTCAATAGCTGGTAATTAATTTAATACATTTCCAGGAAAAAGAATACAAAGTTAATTGATATGCTTTATTTCCATGTCTGCTGATAAATAGATAATAATTAGCAAATAACTTATTTGAAATTTCTTAATTTTTTTTCTTATTAGACAATAAGTCACACAATGGTGTGATTTGTGCCTGATCAGAATTGTCTTCTATTAGTTTTCCACCACCGATGAAGAGCAGCCACTTCTCAAGCCTAAGGGCCCTATTTTAATCATTAAATACTATTTTAGCATATAATCATTAAATAATGTTTATACTAAAGTTGAGGTAAATATTGGGGTAATTTGGCAGTAATTCCAAAGAAATTTCAAATAAGTTACTTGCTAATTATCACCTGATTACCATGAAATTTGCGGCCTTGTAAAATGAAGTGTTAACAAATATAGTCATGGATTAAGGTTACATGATATATTCCATAATTCTACAGTCTGGTACAACTGACTCAGTGTTTACAATTTTAAAGCGTTATACCTAGATTTCAGAAGTGGCAGACCAAAAAATTTAGTGGCCGGTAGAAATGTTCAGTGACCTGCCACAGTGGCAGGTGAGGAAAAATGTTACTTCCAGACCCTGTATGCAGCTCATGTACACATGGCATCCTCTTCTTCTTCTGTCTTCCCACAAACTGTCTCAGGAGTAGAAAAAGAGGGCAGCACCTGTACATCCAGCAAAAGAGGTACTAAGATGCGAGCCAGGCATGGCTCTGACTGCAAGAATGAGACCACACTAAAGAAAGGTGGCAAGAAACAGGGCCACTTACAGAGGGAGCGCTCTGGGGTTTATACCAAGGAAAAGGTGTCAGTCCATCACAGTGCTGCTGCAGCTACAGAGCACAGCCTTTCTCCAGCCTTGGGTACTTTCCTCTCCTCGACACAGGTAAACCATTGTTTTATCTAAGCAATTTTTCTTTTCCCTCCATGGATATACGATGAAATGGAAACATATGGATAGTCTGGATAGAAAACAAGGAAGGATGTATTGAGGATGATAGGAATTTCATTATTAGTTTCTGTTAATATTTTTTGCACAGGTAATCTCTGAGACCAGCAGAGCTAAGAGCCAGGTCTGTTTGAAGGACCTCTGTCCTGAAGATAAGCGCCGGATTGCAAACCTCATCGAAGAACTCGCCAGGTAGCCATCAGTATATGCTACTGTACCCAAGGGTAGTGATAAAGTTCATATGAATGGAACAATATAAAGTGATACCTGATTGAAATGTTTATATTTATACTCTTGTAGCTTTTCATCCCTTGTCACTCTTGGAATGCGTAATGTATTTCACCGATGCTGTAACACTGTTATTTCCTGTTTTCCAGAGTGAGCGAGGAGAAAGAAGAGTCGGTGCAGCGTCTGAAAGATGAACAGGAAAACTTTGAGGGCAAGATCCAGACGCTGGAGCAACAGAACCAGGTCATAGTACAGGAGAGGGAGAGTATCCTTTCAAAATAACTGAGCAAACAAAAACAGAGCAGTGAGTTTGTTGTATTTGTCATATTGTTTTTTCTAATGAAACGGTAGGGCATTTAATGTGCTGTTGCAAATAGCACTGGGTGATGGTAGAACAGTGAAATAATGCACTTGACCCACAGTGGTTTTAATCCCTGGTTCTTCTCACTAGTGTTTTTGAGTAATCTTCAGAGAACATTGCTATGTTTAATGGTGTAAAATAGGCTGCATGGTGTGTTGATTGCTTTTTGGAGTGTGTGTGTGTGGTGTCTGTGCTACTACGGCTACTTCAAATTGTGGTGCACTGTTGTGAGGAAACCAGAGGTCCCTCAAGAATTCCAGTAGGGCTGCAACTAATGATTATTTTCATTGTCGATTAATCTGTTGATTATTTTCTCGATTAGTTCTTTGGTCTATAAAATGTCAGAAAATGGTGAAAAATGTCGATCAGCGTTTCCCAAACCCCAGGATGGCGTCCTCAAATGCCTTGTTTTGCTCACAACTCGAAGATATTCAGTTTACTATCTTAGAGGAGTAAAGAAACCAGAAAATATTCACATATAAGAAGCTGAAATCAGAGAGTTTTGACTTTTGTTTTCCTTAAAAATGACTCAAACTGATTAATCGATTATCAAAATAGTTAGCGATTAATTTAATAGTTGACAACTAATCGATTAATTGTTGCAGAGTTGTAGAATTGTTACACAGTTGCATATTCCTAATATGTATTTAAAGTTCCTCAAATGATTTATTGAAGGCTATATGTTTCCATTGCTGTTTATGCTATTCCACAAGTTAGCCTGCAGGGGGCAGTGTTGTCTTAGGTAAAAGGCCATCTACAGTCTTTGGCCAAAACCCTTCAGTTATATACAAAAGACAGAGAGATAGAGCAGATTCATTTGAATGATTTGATGCCTGCTGCAGATGCATTTTGCAAGTGCTTGTAGCTTATCCGCTGTTGTGTACAGAATCAATTTCAAGGTTGGAGCCGTGGCCCGAACCATCTAAATCATCTTATCATCCAAAGATGAATTTTGATATTTACTGCTTTCACCACCATATGTTTTTGTAACCCTCTCTGAATGTCGAACGTTAACTGTCGAATATCTCTCCTTGCAAAATGAGATCAGGTGGGTCACCAGCTGATTCCTGATTGTCTAGCATGAGGTTAGTGCTTCGAGTTACAGCGATAGTAGTGTGCTGTTTATTGCACCCCACAACCTGTCTACTGTCTTCATAACAATTCCGCTCAGGTCAAAGCAGAGCATGGCCAGCAGTCAATTTAGGTTAAAAACACTGCGAAATATGAAGAGTAATTGACCCCGCTGGTAAATTGCACGATTGGCAACGGCGGCGGGGAAAATTAGGAAAGCACAACTCAATTAAAGGCACTTTGGCTCGGAGACTTGGCATTTACACCAAACTTCTAAACTCCATTAAAAAGGTATTTGAGAGGAAAAAAAGTGTTCAGATCCAAGCACCTCAGGGGGGATAACGCAGTCTTTTAAAGTGCATGCAGGAATCATGAAGGCTCTTCTCTGGCAGAAGGTTCCGGCACTTCTCTGAAAGGTTAAGGAGACACCAAAGGCAAACACACTGAATGAGAGTCTTGTCAAGTCTAATTCCATTACGCCTCAGCTTATCTTATCTAACCAAGATTCAGGGTTGTCGGGGGCATAAAGCATGTAGGGCTATACCTTAGCCCCAAGCCACCGAGGATGAGAGGGAAAAAGTACCCTTGATATTTAGGGTGTTCGGCTGACATTTGGAACTGACCGGCACACAGCACTGAATTTGTGTTTCAGATAGGAAGGACGGCTTTTGTACTTCAAGGCATGTTGGCATGGGCAGAAGTCAAGGTGGTGTTACTAACACGCTGCACTTGCTGTATCCAGAACAAGGCACAGCAGGCGCTAGAGCTAATGCCATTTATTGAGTTGAAACAATTGGAGGGAATCCTGAGGCCGTGGAGAGAGGGGAATATCAGCCCTGTTAGAATATGTCATTGAAAAATGCTTCATGTTGTGATAGAGGATTGCCAGAGATAAATCCAGTTTTACCTGACATTTACAATGTGGAAAGTTGGTGTGCTCATCAAGTGTGCTTTTTGTGACAAGCGTGCATCAGAAGATAGTTTTTGGAGATTTTTTTAGGGCTTTGTTTTTTGGCAGATTAAGCCCATAACATTCCTTGATGTGGGCAGTGTCACGATCTTTGTATCTTACCTTTGTTCCAGGAAAGAGTGATGTGGTTGAAGTATGCTGCGTAAGGTGCATGGTATTTATAAGAAGGGGTGTAACGATACATCAATGTGGATCTATATATCAATTCAATGATCAACGATCCAATATCATTGAAGCAAAGGAAAAACATCGATACATATCATCATCTTTAAGATACGCCTTTATTTTGAAATTTCCATGGCACGTCTGTGTTGCCAATTTCCATCCAACCGCACCTCCTTCCTACATAGCCCAGTAATACAATTGCCAAATCATATTTTAGTTGTTATTTTGTGAGTTTATATAAATGTAACTGATTGTGTTAAGTGGACATATGATTGCATATTGATCACAGGCCCCTGAAATGAATCAAATCGTATCGTGGCAGTGATATCAGCAAATATCGTATCATCGTCCAAAGAATCGATATAATATCGTATCGTGATGGAACTTGTGATTAACACTCCTATTTATTAGATGTGTGGAAAAAACAAATTAAATTCTAGTCTAGTCTAGTGTTTCTTTATTGAAGCTCTACCGTCTGACTATTGTGGACGCAGCCAATAAATATGGTAAATGCTGTGACTGGTGGGACATTTTTGTGAGCCCTCCATTCTGCAGAGCTAAATAGTAAGAAAGTCTATTTCAACGAAGAGGTTGTTTGAAATATATAAACACACTGAGACTGTGCTGCTGTCATTTGAGTTTAGTCTTGTAAACCAATGTCATTCCTAGAACTGGTGCCTTAGTTTAAGGTTTATATTATTGTTGACTTAATCAGTTTAATTGCTTAATTGAATATAATAAAATCAAATAGAACCAATCGTGGACTTAATGTGAAATTAATAATGCATAATGCATTGACTCTTTGCTAAAAGACTCTACCTTTATTGAGTTGTTGGCACACCTTTTACATGCATTATGTGGATATTTGGGGCTGCACGGTGGTGCAGTGGTTAGCACTGTCGCCTCACATCAAGAGGGTCGAATCCGGCTTTGGGCCCTTCTGTGTGGAGTTTACATGTTCTCCCCGTGTTAGCGGTTCTCCCACAGCCCAAAGACATGCAGGTTGGGTTAATTGTTGACTCTCAATTGCCCGTAGGTGTGAATGTGAATGGTTGTCTGCCTCTATGTGTCAGCCCTGTAATAGTCTGGCGACTTGTCCAGGGTGTACCCCGCCTTCGCCCAATGTCAGCCCCCCCTGCGACCCTGAATAGGATAAGCGGTTGCAGATAATAGATGAATGAATGTGGATATTTGGCTTTGTGAATTGTTGGCTTGTGCGTGGCAGGTGTGCAGTTGACATATTCCATAGACACAAGATAATTTATATAGCTGTCAGGTGTAATGATTCAGCGAGTCTGTGGCAACAAAACTGCTTTTACATTTTTGTTGTGATCACGGCAACAAAGAATAGTTGTTATGTTAAATTTATTTCAAAATAATTTTTAGCTGACGTTATTTATTGGTTTATTGTGTGACTCGCACTCATGCCTCATCTCCAGATTCAGTAGTATCGAAGCAGTTATGTAAACTGTCTTCTTCTATTAATTCCCCATCATTGCCTCCTTACACACACATTCATACACATCAGTCTCCGCCCCCGTTTCTCTCACATTCCCGCTCAGGCTCAATCTGTTTGGCACAGTGTGCTAAAGCAGGCTTTAAAATATCCCCCCCTCCTGTGCAAATTTGTTCCACCTTGAAGTGGATTTCATTATTTCATTTGAGCCCCGGCCTGACAGGGAAGTGAATCATTTTGACAGGCCCCGTCTGAAGCCTCTTCAGCCCAAGCCCTTGATTCTGGGTATTTTTGGAGCAAGGGGGGAGGAGTAAGTCATTGTTGGCACTTTGCAGCTCTGATGTAAACCAGGGGCTTGCCGGGTGCTTGGCCCCCATTGGCTGATGTCCAAGGCTGTGGAGGAAGCATGTTTAGTGTGGCGACGGGCAGAGAGGTGGAATCTTATCAGTGTTGCTCCACTCGGTTCAGATTACCTAGCGCTCGCTGTCCGGTGACAGCGTCAGCCTGTCAGCGCATTAACATACGTTACCTCCATTCATGGCATTGGGACGCTATCATGCTGCAGTCCTTGTATTTTTGGTTTGTGGATCCCCACCATACCAGATTTGTATTCCTGTGCACAGCACTATATATTTGTGTCTATTGGGAAACATTTGTTTTAGGCATGAGAAATCATGTGGAAATAGTGTTTTATGCGAAATCTGGTGAAATATGAGCAGCATGCATTTTTCGACTCTCTATCTTGGACTGAGGTGAGGTGGAGCTGTATAAGCATATTCAGTATCTCCCCTCCAAGACCCTTATTCATGCTGCATAAATATACCTACCAGCACAGGTTTACATGATGTGATGTCCTTGTGATGTCCTCATAGCTTTCCATATACAACTACCTCCATGGACATTATCAGTGCGGCGGTAGAGGTAGTTAGACGGAGGGTTCAATCAAAATGTTTCCTCACATTTTCCTAATATTTATGGAAGCCTCTGCATTGCATTTGTCTGGTGTCTGGTCCTCAATTCAAAGCCGTCCCCGCTCTCTTCTCTTCCCCCTCTGTTTTCATTTCCACAGCCTGATTGAAGTCTTCTAACAACCAAAGTGTTTTCATATGGAGTGTTCCGCCAACTATTCCTTCAATAAGACTCTACTTTGAACTTTGATTTTCTCTTAAAAATGGAGGCTTTTTTTTTTCTTTTTTCAAACGGATGCTGAGAAACTCATCAGCCGTGGGAGCAGGGCCTCCATCATAAAAAGATATGGCCTGGAGGAACACACTTTAAGGTCAGCTTGGGCGGGAGTGTGACTGTACTACTTCCTTTATTGTAGTGTTTGTGTGTGGGCTGTTTACAGTGCAGGTGGGGAATTTGTGCTCTCATGTCTCGCTGTGTTTGAGTGTGTGTGTGTGTGTGTACTAAGAAGTGAGAGTCAGACCGAGGGTTGGTTATTGCGAGTGTGTCTGCGTGTAGTCTCTCCATTCTCGTGCTCATTATCTTTGTATGTGCTGGTGTGGCGCGGTGCTGCCACTGTCATTAGTGGGCTCCTGAGGCGCAGCAGTAGTTCCGCTCCAGATTAGTTTTCTTGTGTCTGCCAGCTCTCTATCTGGCAGATAGCCTGGCACGGCACTGCCCAGCTCAGCTCAACACAGCTTGGCCCGACCCAGATGGTGAAAGCTCCGTGCCACAACAACAACTTTGATTTTGCTGGCCTCCTCTTCTCCCTCTCTGTTTTCAACTCTGCTGTTCACTCTACTTTTCTGGTCCAGTGTGTAATTGATCGCAGAAACAGGTTTAATTCAGATTGTCAATCTAAATCCAGCAGCTATCTTTTTTTTCCATTTAAGTTGCATAAGAGAACTTTTTCCTTACAAAAATGTCTGTTGTGCAGAAAGTTACTTTATCAGTAGAGCCAAACATTTAGAAGTCATGTAGACATAACTTAGTTCTGAGTTCTGAGATCTGAGTTTTCATTTTTACTCTGTAAAACTATTTCCTTGAAAATGTTTGGGAACATATTTAAGCCTGCACATACTTTTTCTCAGCTGAATCCAGGGGAACGTTTTAATGTTTTATGCTTAAGGTTCTTCTCTGATGTTTTCAGTTTACTTGTTGTTTGTTAGTTCCTTAACCCTTGGTCCTCCAGGCCTGCAGCAGCAGTACAGAGAGTGCCAGGAGCTGCTGGGGCTCTACCAACAATATCTTTCTCAACAACAGACAAAACTTAACCAGTCCATCGCCCAGCTCAGCCAGGCACCAGCCCATAGCAAGGTAAGGGATGGGATGGGATAGAGTGGGTGTGAAGTAGGTTGGCTACACAATTAATTGAATATTAATCTTGATCACATTTTGGGCTTCCCAAAATTAAAAGACCAGTGTATAACAAGTAGGGGGATCTATTAGCATAAATAGAATAGAATATTAATAAGTGTGTATTCTTTAGCACCTGATAATAAGAATCGTTGTGTTTTTCTTTACCTTAGAATGAGCCGTTTATATCTACATAGGGAGCGGGTCCTCTTCACGGAGTCTGCCATGTTGCACCGCCATGTTTCTACAGTAGCCCAGAACGGACAAACTAAACTCTGTTGACTTTTCCTGCTTGGTCCAGAGTCAATAACGTTACTAGCTTCCGTCGCCACCGCTCTCTCTCTCTTGCTTGACATATGCTTGGCATATGGTAGAAGTTGTAATCTGCAACCTCACCGCTAGATACCACCAGATCTGACACACTGTTCCTTTAAATGAACATGATCGACTGCGGTATTGACGTTTAAAATGCGTGCTCCGTTCATAGAAAACTCTGCTGCATATCAAATCAAGCGCTTCCTGACAGCCAGCCAACAGGGGGTAAGCAACATGTTTTGGCTTGGGAGCTGTCGTGCCACTGCGCACACCTTGCAGCGGCGGCCTGTGAAAAACTTTCCTGAAGTGTTATTTTGATTGAAGATTTGTTAATTAGCAGGAAAGTAGCACAACGTGAACATGAAAGCAGTGCCCTGTTGATTTAATTTCCCGTAAAACGTTTTGGTACAATTTTATTTATATTTTGCTGCTAGGAGATGCACTGTGAATAAGGACCAGTCTTATTTTGATGCAATGATTTGTAGATTAGCAGGAATGTAGCACAACATGGAAGCGAACGCAGCGCTCTGTTTATTTAAATGTGAAAGTGCAATAAAAATATTTTGTCCCTAAAATCAATGAATAATCGTGATTAGCATTTTGGCCATAATTGTGCAGCCCTAGTAGATTGTAAATGTGTGTTGTGGCGAGGGCATCATGCGGTGTAACGTGATGGGCCTGCTCCTGTGTGAGCCATATTCAGAGAACACCCCTGTTTGCCATTCGTCAGGCATTCAGGCACAAAAACATCCAGTGGAAACACATGCAACAGCACATTGTCCCATGGCCAAGTGCCATAATAATGCATAACAAAGCACCACAGGAGTCCACTACAGTCGCCGGTTCGATATGACTACGACATAGTGAAAACTCTCTCAAGGTGACACTTGAGAAGCGAAGACGCCTCTCTGGCTTCAGCCCCTGTAAGAATAGATGAGTTGGCCAACCTCATTGTCCCGTGGTGGCTCTGAATAATGTGTGTTTGCCTGCTCTCTGACCCTCAGCAAATTAGTCACAGTCTCTTCCCACAGTCAACTACAAGATGGACTTTCCTCCTTATGTTTATCTCATAATGTTCCTGACCTTGGCTTACCTGCCAGTTATGCCCAGTTGGAAATTGTCCTCTTAATCTTGTGGCCACTGTCCAGTTTACAGTTTTGAAGGATGATTTGCATTTGTGCTGCTATATAAAACTCGGCCCTACCCTAACACCATGTCTATAAAGCTGCAGAGTGAAAGCAGCAGCAGCAGCAGCAGCAGCTTGAGTCCTTCGTCAGTGTCTACACAGGATGTGTTCAGGCACAGTATTGCTGTGTACGTCACCCGAGTGTTGGCAGCGCTCAGAGCCCAGAACACAATCACTGTAGTTATGAGCGTAAAATGGAAGAAAGTAGACTCAAAGACTAAAAAAAAAAGCTTCGGGTCACCACATAAACCCACATAAAGTGAAAGTGATATGCGAGCTCTGGTGGAACAGCTCTCGCAAGCACATGGGGAAAGCTTTTACTGCACGTAAACATGAGTTAATTAGGTTGGTTAGTGACTCCTTATTCAGTATTGGTAAATTTTGGTTTGTAGCCCAGCTCTACATTAGGGTTTTATGGAGCAGTCTAACGTTTTTGGCTGAAATACTCCATCAATTTTTCAGAGGCTTCCTAAATTGGCCAAAATGCATTCATTGTCCTCTTTGTTCTCCGTCCAGGTGCTCGGCAGCGAGGAAGCCCCCAGCAGAACATCTACTAGCAGAGCTAATGGCTCACTCTTTGATGGCTCATACCTCAGCCTCGCTGCTACCCGAGCACAACAGCCTCAAGTGCACAGGAGTGGTGGTGGAGGAAGAGGAGCAACACAAACCCGTAGCAACCATGCCCCTCTTTCCCGTGTTAGTGAGTTCAGTCCTATTGATGGGCCGATCAAACAGCATAGGACTCAGAAAAGGGAGAGCAGGGAGTCCCACCACAGACGTGAGCACTCCCAAGGCAGCGGTCAAGACAGCGGCTCTCATCTAGAGAACGGCCACCATGACGCCTTTAACCAGCATGAGTGTGAAAGGTACAGTAGTACTCTATACAGTCATGATCTATCGATCTATCATAACACATAATTACTTTAGTCTCCTGTAGTTTTCATCACATCGTGCATTTTATGTAGAGTTGGGCAATAATTCCTATTTTTATATCGTCCAGTCGTGGTTACCCGAGATCACCAACAGTCGATCCGATTGTCGCAATATCACAGCATCATGTTACGTTTAACACAATTTTCTTATCTTTAACATCACAATCCATATTATATCCGTAACTACTCTTATGAAGTGCAGAACAAAGTTTTGGTGAGCAGGCATATGGAGAACAGAGATGCGGGGTGTCAGATCCTTGGAAAAGAGACTGCAAACTGGTTTTGTAATTAAAGCAGCGGTAGGCGAGATTGGAGCAAACATGATTAAAAAAAGTTATTTTTATAAAAAGGTCGCTATATCCTCCAGTCAGAGCTGATCTGGAGTCTGCCGTCCAGCTGCCGTCTATGAGCAGCTGTCAATCACTCGCGAACTCTGATCAAACGGTCAAACCAGGCAGCACTGATCAAATATGAATCAATATTCTGTTACTGTAATGCCTATTTCTCGCCTCAAATGTTTTCAGAAACATCTGTTTAGCTGTAAAATGAGTGAGTTTGTGACCTGGCAGCCATGTTGAGATCTGTCGAGGAAATACCAAGCACCGCCCACCAGCCAGAGCACAGCCAATAGAAACGCTCAATAGAAAGGCTCTCTCTGAAATGACCTGTGATTGGCCAAAGTTTTTTTTTTTTTTTTTTTAAAGCCTGAAAACAGAAACCCATGAGGAGGTGCAGCAGTCTAGTTTTATCTCAGAACACTTGAATTACAAAATGCTGAAAGGTTAATGTGGAATTTTTGCAAAAACATTCGGCCTACTGAAGCTTTAAGGATTTAAAATTCACTCGTCACTCGTGCTGCGGACGGACATGTCGCTCCACCAGGAACATCTCTAAATTCACAGCAGGGTGCAGATTCTATAGATTATTTTACAACATCTTAGTTCTGATAAGTTAAAATCGCCCTAATATCGGCGTAGAAAAAAACAAATGTCAACCATCCCTTCAATTCTCGATAGACGATCCAATCGCCAATTCACACAAGTCTATTATCAAGACACAAACAAGACGAATGTCAGGACATTAAGCTAATGAAATGTGTATTCACACACGCAGGCTCCACAGTGGGAGTGCTGTTAGCTCAGAGGCCAACGAAGCCCTGACCAGGCCTCTGCTGGGTCACGAGGACTGGGAGGAGAAGAGGCACCAGCTGCTGATGCAGAAGATGCAGTTGGAGACGGAGAGAGAGAGGCTGCAGGCACGGCTGGCTGAGCAGGAGGAGAGGCTCAACAGACAGAATCAGCAGCTACGTCAGTCGCGCCTCGAGTACAGCAGGTAGAATACAGACGCCAAAGAGAAATGAACCTTATCTGGTAACATTGCTGGCTAAGATTTGGAGGAACAAGTTGATAGTTACTTCTAGTAGTTAGTTGCTAGATACATAGTTACGTCTATCCAAGAAGTAACTATATATCCATGCTTAGTCCCTTTTTTGTGTGTCCTGTTACTACAGACTGGCACAATCTCAGTCCATTTTCTTCTCCTATATTCTTGTTAGGTTTCAAGAAGCTACTCAATCTGATCCCAGCAGCTCAAACACTAGAAATGGAGATTCACAGCCGGAGGGTCCCTCCCACCAAGATTTACCCCCCAGGTAAACCGGTAGACAGGAAGACAGACACTCAAACAGCAAATACTTCAGTAGGATATGTGCAAACTGTCTCTCACTGTCTCACACACACACCTTACACACACATACTCAAGTCACATCCACAAAAGCTAACTTATACTGTATATTGTCTGTGGTCTACAGTGTGTGTGAAGATGCGGAGGTACATCCTGCAGGACAGAGCTTGCATCAAAAACACCCACAAACTGTACCCACTCCTCTGGAGAATGGCATTGGTAAGCTTGTATTTTCAATTAATCACAATTATGTGCTTAACACAGAGGAACATCCCTGGCTCACAACATAGCACACTCAGGCCTGTCAAGAATTGGATTTTCTTCAAACAGTATTTATTTTAGTACATTCGTATGCATGCAAAACTTGGATAAAGAAATGTATATCATCATGGTAATTTTTTTAAATGTATTGCCTGCGTTGCTCTAAGCCTCGCTGCGCTTGCTTCTAATATAACACTCATATCTTCTCTCAACAGAGGCCTCAGCTTGGTCCAGAAAGGACATGGCCACATCTCCTGCTAAGTCCCCTACAAGCCTGAGTAAGCCCACCTCAGTGTCTGTGATCCAGAAGACCCCTGAAGCCAGGTAACACATCTTTACTGGAAGTCAATGAAACATTTAATAAAGATTTACCATGTATTCTAATAGAGGTCGAACGATAGTGGATTTTAAAGGCCGATATAATAACGATAGTTTGGAGCAGGTAGAGCTGATAGCTGATTAATCGGCTGATATCTTCTTTACATCTGCAGCAGCCTAGTCGGCTACTGTTGCATACGCCGTTTTTATTAAACCATTTTTTTGTCACTCTGAATTTAATTATTAGTAAAAGAATACCCTGGAGTGTGATTTGGTGGATTACATCGTTGGAAAATGTTCTATTTATTTACAATAGGCGATGTGCTGTTCTGTGGCCTATGACTGGCCAGGATTACTTCTGTTGTTTGTGCATATTCCCGGGGTAAGGAGGATCCTAAAATGTGCGATGTTACTTCATGAATGGATAGTTTAATGGCTGGATTATTTGGTCCAAAGCGATTAATCGGTCTACCTTCAAATTCTAATATTCTTTAGGTAAGTGAAGCATTAGTTATTATGCTGGATAAGCAGTAGGACCATAGCTAACTTACTAGAGTTAGCCAAAAGAGTAGATTGCTCTTTGAACAACAATGAAAAACAGCACAGTTAAGCGCTTGAAGGATCGCGGCAGCACTTTGTCCTGTGTTAGTTTGAAATTCTGAATAGAGCTGTTTTCTACCAGAGGAAAGTCTGAGTGAGCTTCTCTGTGGCCAGGCTGCTCCTGTCTTGTGGGGCACATTGCGAAGATTATTTGCAGGCTGTCTGGCTGCAGTATTTTATTTGTTCTCTCTGACCTCTTAAGGCAATTGATGGTTTTTCCTCTTGTTGTGAAGAAATACTAACAGTCATGAAACGCATAAATATAGTGCAGGTATAAAATTTGAATCTCTGAGCTTTCCCTGGGCTTGCAGTTGCTGCAGTGTTGGAGGCTAAATGATGTATTTTCTTAGTCTAGCTAACTTTTCGAGCTGTGAGAGGCTAAATGAAGCTTTTTACCGGGCTAGCTTGCGCTGTGGCCGGCCTGTCAGGAGACATGCTGCGTTCCATTAGTCGGCCTAGCGGGGACCCTGCAGCAGGTGTAATTGAACAGACTTCTGGATGCACACACTGCCCTCCCTTCTCTCTCTCTGCCACAGTAATGAGACAGAGAAAGCACGAGTGAGGGAGAGATGTTAAAAGTCTGTTTGAGGGTGAGTGAGGGGTGAGGGCATTGGATAAAGTGAGAAATGGGAATCGGGGGGGAAAGTTGGAGCAGGTGTAGATGGATAGAAATGGAAATGGTGAGAAAGACGTAAGAAGGGAGAGGAGTTTTGAGCACAGGGATGAATCACTGAGTGCAATCATCAGACTTTCCTAAAAAGGAAAGGACATTCATTACCTTTTTTCTTGCACCCTTTACACTGAATGGTAATTAACCTGACTGTGTCATCTTACAGTGTGTGTGTGCAAAAATATCAGGTGCCGAGAAGCAATTTGTAACTGCTGCAGACCTTTATTTTTAGAAAATTGTTATTCCTGAAGTTGATCCAATTTGTTCTTGCATAATGTCAGATTTCCTTTCGTGAAAGTGGTGGATAATAGGAGATACGGTAACCGTGAGACACAGCTCCCCCCCACCTCCGTGTCCTAAAGGACAAATCTTCAAAACAGCTCAAAGTTTTCAACTTCCGATGAGTAACTCTTAAACAAAGCAGTGCGCGGTCCAAGTTGAACTGCGAGCTCCGGCAGATGCCCATTAATTCCAGCAGGGGACCAGGGCCATCAGATCTTATTACCATCCATTTACACCTTCCAAAGCCTATTAAAATTGTTGGACTCTTTTCTACACACAGTGTTTTTTTTATTTTTTTTTACAGCCAGTAATGAGGAAGTCTGATACCTTTTGTGGTTTGCTTGCAACATGTTTATTTCATGTGCATCTCTTAAGATATTTGTAATCCTTTGGCAATTCACTGATTTGAATTAGACATGTCTTTTTCTTATTTGGTATCTAAAATAATATCTACATAATTTATTGTTATAAAAGAAAAGAAAAGGGAGGTACATGTTATATTAGTTGCTTTTAATCTCATCAACATTGCATGCTACTTCCATCATATGAAATAAACTGCTGTCTGTATGTAATAAACAATATAAATACTCTACTGTGGTAGGCTAATAAGCAAGATCAAAGTAGTAAAGAAAAGTCTATCCTACTGTAAGATATGCCATGTTACCTGAACCCCCCTCTTTTGCTCGGCAACAACATCTAATCTTAACCAATTCAATCTTGATGTGCAAATTGCAAGACGAAGCCGGGGTTAACATTAAGTGACCTCCTTAATCCTTTCATGAATCCTGTGCTAGTTAGTAATGAGACAGTTCCAGCGCACCCCGCCCATCTCATCTCCATCCTTCCTTCCATTGCCCGCCTGCTATTGATTGGTCGGGAAATTGACATGCGGGATATACGCAGCGGCCATTATAGGTTTTTTATCTTACTGTTTGGACTGCAAATGAAAAGGGGCGCCGGGGCGAGACGGCTATCTTTAATGAAAGAGAGGAGCCAAATAAGCAGTGAAAGTTACGAGTGGAAAGGAGGCGGTGGGGAGCGTAGGCAGGCGGAGGAGTTTTGTGGAAATTTTATCTGGCCTTGCAGAGCTAGAAAAGAGACAAACAGTATTGGTCCGCTGGGAGAATGAAGCCCAAAGGTTTTTTATTACACTAAGAAAGGTAGGTATGGCTCTATATGAGGACAAAGGAGAGAATGAATTTGTTACCACTGTTTGTTTCAGAGTAGTTATGATAACACCTTTTTGATTTTTATATACAGTGTTCCCATGCATCCTGGAAAAACTGGAAAATAGTTGACCAAAAATTGAGAGGAAAAGTAAAATGTCCTGGAAAATTATTTCAACATTCTCCTATTTTCTTTTAGCTGAGAATAAACTACTACTAGGCTATCTCTCAGAGCAGAACTCCCCAAAACATAATAACATGCCATCTGAAAAAGCTAAGTTATATTCAGGAGCGTATTAACGTTCAAATGTTTGTTTATGGACGAGAGTATTGTGAATAGGCTGCTCTCGGTTATGTTGTGTAAACGCTGTGTACACACCCCCAAGTCACGTTACATGGTAGCAACAGCAGGTTGGATGACATCACATAACGTTGCTTTCTTCCTAACTTGTTTTAAAACGGTTGACAAATGTTAAATTAGTCAGTATGTTTGGTTCAGTCGCTGAAGTTTACGCAGAATTTCTGAGCACGTAAGAGATGATTTCATAGATACATTATAGCCATAGACTGCATGTCTTTTAAGAGGAACATATTAGTGAATGGCGCGATACCTGTCTGTCACACCAGCTAGATCATCACTGAAAATGTCCTGGAAAAGTCCTGGAAAATTATTTCCGTTTGTCATTGAAGAGTCAATAAAATATCGTCAGAATCATCTTTCTGCAGATATGTTATACTCCCTAATGGTACATGTCCACAGGGGCGTTTTTATCGCGAGGGATCGCCTCACTTCCCAGCATTGGACGCTTGATGGGCTGCCACTAGACACAAAGCACTCAGCATCTGATTGGACGAACGCTTTCCCTCGTGGGCTGCTGCTCCCAGCTTTCAAACCACAACCAACATGGTGGCTCGTCTGGAATTCTCTTCTCTTATATCATGAAAGTAGTTAATAGTAGTAAAACATTTTATGCGAGAAATAAGCCATGCAGTTGCTGAATTGGTCTTTATTTTGGATTGACAAGGCTTAGTTTAAAGGTTTCTCAAGAGTTTCCAGAGGTGCAGAGTTGTGCTGGATGCCCGTGATTTGCATATAGTAGCCTATACCTCAACTTTATGCAAATGAGTAGCGGCCAACGTGACGCCCCTTTTCTCGAATCGCGCCGCCACCCTACCAGAATGCATTGCACGGATGCTTACATAGACAATGAACGGGAAGCGTGGAAAGCACGAAGGCTGTGGACATGTACCATAAGGCTTCTTTCTGTTCAGGCACATATGAGATTTAAGTATTTAACAGTACTTAAATGTTGATAGTGTCTCTAGATGCTGTCAAAATGACCCAAAATCCCAGGCCAAAGCTTTTTTTAAATTATTTTTACAATGACAGAAACTTCCTGCTACTCTTGTCCGTGCATTTTTCTGTATGCATGTAGCAGTAAAATAGACTTGCCAGGACTCCTTTGGGGGATATTAATATCGAGCAGCAATTCACAACTTTACCTCACACAAACTGGAGCCAAGAAATGAAGTTCTTTGTTGCACTGTATACCCCCTCTGAAAATCCATTGGCATTCTCTCTAGCCCTCGTGCAATCTCTGTGCCACCTCCTCCCCTCACCCCACCCGCTGCCATTCCTCCCCCATTCCTGCCCAAACTGTACCCCTACCCCCCGCGCTCCCCTTGTTATAGATTGTGACCGCCGGTAAGTGATGCATTATTCATTACCGACATGTCGTTTGTTGATGGATGGCTGTTTGAGAGCCCTGTCCGTTAAATAAATCAACAAATAAAAATGCAAATTCTCACATTTCGAGAGAAGGAACCCAGCCAAAGTCCCTCCCCCACATTCCCTTTCTGCCTTCCTCTCTATCCACAAAGCTGCACTCGCTTCCAGTCTCTCTCTTACAAACACTCACCCTCGCTCTCTCTCTCTCTCTCTTTCTCTCCCCTTTGCTGTTGACAGGCAGGAGCCCAAATGAGGAAGACAGATTTACTTACTTGAGCTTCAGTCTCTTTTTTCATCAGTTATCATCCCTCAGCCGACTTTACCCCTCATTCACTTTCTCTCCCTCACGCTCAAACATGTGCATACATTAGCTCATGTTGCTAAAGCACAAAATATAGCCCTTTAAAGCTTTCCAGCGACTGATGTGTGCTGCCTCAAGTTAGCGTGAAAACACGACAAATCAAGGTCCGCAGATACGTGTGGAGGAACACAAATGATTGGAAGCTCCACCGGCGTGTCTGTCTGCTGACCACCCGCATGCATATCAACAAGTACACGCCAAAGATCGCCCTTACCTGGGAGAGCTGTGTGCGGAGCCGCGCGATGCAAATCGATGCAGCTTTAAACGAGCAGAGAATTATGTTAGCAACATCAGTGGAGCGTGCTTTAAAGAATTCATGTTTTGTATCTGGAATGGCGTTGTTCGACTGTGTATACACTGAATAATTTATCAAGCCAGCCAGACTGAGGGATTGAATCTCTATTAGCTTAATCTCCCCCGTTTTGGTTTATTTATTTCACTGCACACTCCCTCATTTCTATTCCAGGGGAGAAAGCACCGGGGTCCTCTCCCTCTTTTTCCTCTCGCACCTGCAAGAAAGTGTGTTTTTCTGCTGGGACGCCCCAGTGGTTTTGACTTGTTAACGTTGCTTGTTAGAGTTCAGCAGACGCTTCGGCAAGAAAGATTTTGTTAACATGTCGAAGAGAGATTTGCTTTCTTATGGTCTGTGTTAACAAGTGAAAGGTGAATGACAAATATTTTTGTACAAGCGTCGGGGCTCCAAGTCGACGTTGGCCTTGTGCATGTCTGATGTCGGTCCCTTGGCTTACACCCTCTCTGCTTAACATTGAGGGCACGTACTGTAACTGGCGCTCTTTGTGTGCATTTCTCTGTTACAATGAAACAGCGCGAGGATACTCATTTACAACACTGCCTGTCCACAGGGCCCCACTGGGTTCTGTATTATAAATGTAGCCGTTGCCAATTCAACCTTTTGAAACGAGCTGAGGTCACATGTGGAAAACTGAATTGAATGAAACAACAAAAACCTCCCAAAATGTTTCTTATTTTTTCCAGGTTGGACTTTTCTCTGGTTGAGATATTGGATGTCTTTAGTCCCATCTCTGCGCCTGAGCTAAGCAAGCTGTCCACTCGAAGACCCAAAACGTCGCAACGTAGGCCGGGCCTCACTGTCCCTAAACCGGTGGGCAGAACCCTGCTAACCCCTGCTGGGTCGTATCCTCAGAGCGGCCGGCAGGACCTGGAAGAAAGCAAAATACTGGAGGATATTTTCTTCATTTGCTGACAAAGAAGAAAATGTGTTCAGTCTCTTGATATTCACCAGTTTGGTGTTGACTTTTTTTTTTCTAACACGTTTAATTCTAAATCAGAATGATCATGATGTTGCAGATTGTACTCTTGTCATGCTGTGGTTTTAATACAAATAAACAAATATTTATTCAGAATTGGTTATGCTTCTAGTTTGTAATTGATATGTTATGTTCTCACTGCTGGGAAACTGTTTACCACTGAGCTACGCCGATTATCTCTGAGGACATTGGCAGCATTAAAGGAGTTATGTGTAGGATTTAGTAGCATCTAGCAGTGAGGTTACAGAGTGCAACCAACTGAATACCCCTCCCTTTCCAAGCGTGTCGGAGAACTACGGCGGTAACGTTAGAGACAGTTCAGGAAGGAGACGGTGCACTGGGAGTCATTTTCCTGTAACTGTGTCACATGGGTTTCTCCACTGCCCCGCCCCTTTAGGAGACTAAAGGCTCCTAGTCTGAGCTCCTAGTCCTGAGTCTATTAACTCCAATGGGAGAAGTGAACGTGAACACAGATTATGACTGATTCTTTTGCTCCATAGTCACTAAAGTAAATATTGGACCCATTTTTCACAAGCCACAGATCTTCAGAACATTCTGACACCAACATGATATTTTTCAGACGGAGAAATCAGGAGAAAATTAACTTTGTTCGAGACCTTTCACTATCTCGGGAACACACTCTTCCAAGATCTGGTAACCAACCTTTGCTAACGCCCTAGTGAACTATGAGCTGTGTAAATATTGAATGTTAACAAAGGAAAATACGAATAAATTATGCAAATATAACCCAATCTGCTTCCATCCATTGACACGAAGTTCACCCACTTTCCAAACGAGGATGGGGGGGAGAGGCGAACACGTCATGACCACGCCCACTTAGGCGACAGGATGTGAATACCATTTCAAAATATTGGCAGGACCTTGAAATACGTCATCTTTGTTATAGAGTAACGTTAAAAGTGTTTGGTTAGTTTGTTCTGGGCAACTGTATAAACATGGCGGTGCAACATGGCGGACTCCTTAAAGAGGACCTGCTCCCTATATAGATATGAAGGGCTCATTCTTAGCTCACAAAAGCAGCGATTCTTAGTTTCAGCTGATTATACACTAATGAAAACATAGTTATGAATACTATGTTCCATTTCTGCCAACAAATCCTACACTTTCACAGAAATCTGTTCATCTGTTTTGGAGATAAACTGATGGACAACAGATGAATGGACCAAACCATCACCTCATTCTTGGAGAGAATAATGGGGGTGTGTCTAGAAGGTAACCCCCAAATTGCAAAAACTCTCACAAGACTCGCTGCCCGACGACCTATCCTAACCTTAACCATTCAAGGTCAATGCCTTACCTCAATCATCACATGAGAGTTTTGCAATTTGCGTGTTACCTTCTAGCCACGACAGAATAACGGGGAGATTTGTGTGGGTAGTCTCGTATTGATAATTATGACACGACACAAGACACTTTATTCTAGACTGTGCTTTATTATTGGGCTAAGCTGAGACGCATCATTCATTTAAAATTACAAAAAAAGAGTTCAGGGGACCAGAGAATGGTGCAGTCTGGAGAGACAGGGGCGGGAGCCTAAAGCGCACTGCCCAATCAGAAGCTTAGCTCATCAGGAACCCGGCAAAGCTTAATATGCAACATTCATTTCCCCACCCTCCGTATGTGCTGACATTGGGAAATAGATTTCCAGAATACTTTGAAAACCATATGAAGGAAAATGTGATTCTAGCAACACTACTGAGCTTTAGAAATAAACCCACTGATAACAGCACTGAAAGGAATGATAGTAACTCAGTTGTTTTTGATGAGATAGTGCAGTCTTCATTGAATTTTGCTCTTGGTAGAACACATCAGTTGAACAAGATCAGAGCTCTGTCAAACAACACAAAGCAAGATGGGATTAAGAGGAGGAGGGGAATAAAGTTTTACAAATCAGAACTGGCGTTTTATGCAGGCAGTTAATCAGTGATTTGAAATCCATCAGACATTAGCTCCTTACATGTTAGCAGCAACTTATAGTGACCTCAAGGCATATCTTATGTTGTGATTACATATCTGATTGAACAGTTGGTTTATGAGGGAATGTTTTACTAGGAATTGGCCCTTTTTCACTTTGTTTAAAGGTTTAGGAATGGAAGCAAACGGTACTCAAAATGACGGAGGAATCCTCCGATTGGCATCTTGTTTTAACAATCTTTTAACAAAGCTAACTTTTTTTGGAACAGAACAATATGAATTTTATAATTACAAATATACATAAGGCTTTAGTACTGTACTGCATTGTTTTGGATAGTTTATCAGCAACAGGAGAATGTAAAAATCAGTCTTTGAAGTTGTTAAATTCAGAGTTTGCCAATACTTAAAGTGGTGATGCGGTGACACAAAGTAGTACTTACAAGCAAGCAGATCAGTGGCATTAAGAGAGCTCAGATCTTGACTCAAACAGCACGAATAAATAAATACACAAATAAATAAATAAATAACATAAATAAATGATTAAAAATCTGTCTTTGACATCACTTGGTCAATAGGAGCATTTGTTCCCCATCATCAAAGAAGTGCTGAAGGCATGGTCCTGCAGACAGGAACAATGATCATCTGTGGACCACAACAGTGGCCCATGCATGTCATATAAAAACTATTTGGTCACGTACCAACTCATAGAAAAATAATGCCATGAAAGCATGCATATTATCTCAGACATGACTTATAAATAAATATCTAAACAAATAGATAAATGAATAGAACCCATCAAAGTATTTTTTTTTTTTTATAAAATAGGTCAATGTGTGTCTAAGCTCTAACTGAGGTCAATGCTCTCCCTGACTGTATTCTGGATAAATGCCTTGGTCAGGTCCTACAGTTTGTACCGTATCCTAGCGACTATTTTTTTTAATTTTTTGTACCTGGTTTTATTGAGCATTATCATGTTTTCATTCATATATTTTTTTTTTTAAGTATTTAAAGTACTTTATCCAGTCCTTGTAGATAGAAGTAAAAGTCCTATAAAATATGCAAACCTATGTACAGAGGAAAACAGCAAAAAAAGAAACAATTTACAGTATATTCATCGGTTTATGTATATATTTATATATATATATTTATATTCAAACTTCTGCTCTGTTTCTTGTTGTTTTTGAACCACTTTTGTTTTGCTTTTTCTCATGTAAACTTGCAGCTTAAAAGTTGGAGCAAATGAAGAAGAGGTGCTTGGCGTTCTAGTTCCCCGTGGTCGTTCCGCTTCCCCTCCCTCATTTCACTCGACATGAAAACATGGGCTGTAGGTGAAAGACATGAGTGATTGCTCAAACAAACCATTAGAAAAGCACAGACCGCGTCGACACCTTTTTTCAATTTTCTCAGAGCAGCGAGGGGCAGTCAGAGAGGGCACACAGTGTGGCGATCAGGGACACCAGACATATGACATTTAGCTTCAGATGTTATTGTTGGCTCAAAGGCAGCTCAGGTGGATGTACAAGACGTTTTGTACTAACCAACCGCGGATACCGTCGGAGCAAAAAATGATCGTGATGGTCATCTGGCTTTTGCACTGTACGCCACAGTGTTATGTGGCACATATACAAACAGTGGCGTCCTGGGATGTGTAGTGGCGTCTTTTAGCCTCGCTGGATTTGGAAGGTAAATGTTAAATTATTCAATCTGCTTAAAAGGTTAGACACAGACACTAGGGAAATGGCATAATGAGCAGTTTATAGGAGAAACTAGTAACAGCACCCAACAGGAAGCATTGTCTTCCAAAGTGTCATATAGCCTTATAAATATTCATATATATAAATATTCATTGAGTAATCTCCACCAGCTGAATATGTGTTGAATGCGGGTTCCAATAAATCCAAGTCTGTTGACCTTTTGCAGGTATATAGTAGCTGTTCATACCGTTTTTGTAGACTGTGAAACTGTATGCTAAAGCAATATGAAACCAGCCTCGGTGATACAGCAGTTGTAATGGGTAAATGGCTTTTCACTCTTATTGCTTCATTTTACAGTTTCGTTATGCTTTTTATGTGTATATTTGATCGTATGAGGTGGACGTATAACATAAGGCAATATAACATCTTCTAAAGGATATGCTTCATGTCAAGTATTACATTAACTGCTGGATGGGAATAAAAGCTCCCTTATTCTGTTCAATGGGAAGCCAGGTCTCTAATTATAACATATTCATCAATATTACATCACCTTCATGACCATTAAAACCTTAATGTCAGGTCCGATGAGCTCAATCACATCTCACATCAAGCCACGCCACGTCAACCCTGAACTTCGCCCTAGTTTTTGACGCCAACCAGTGGAGCGTAGTCACAGGTGCCCCGCACACACCTTTGATAGTTAGTACCCGTGCGAACAGGTTACCTAATGCCCGCGTTTATCTGAAGTGTAATCGCATGAGTCTATTAATCCTAAATGCATTTTTTTTTTTGACATCGACAGTGGTCTGATGGGTTTGTTATATCGGACATGCACTGAAGCTCTCTACGCGGCTGAGAAATGATATGGATCTGGCTGTAGTTTTGACATCATAATAGCGCGTTGGCTGCTTGCTGTAGTGTGTGTTTAGTTTTAGTTTTTTTTTGTCTTTGTTTTCTGAGAGCACAGTGCTTGATGGCAGATTCTGCAGGTGACAAGGCACACCTTGACATGGTGACAGCCCCATACGCTACATGCACTTTACTGAATGCAAAAGAGAGCAAAGGGTTGTGAGACGTTTTCATTTTGGTTCAAGTTTCAAAGAGAAGTTTGTGTGTGTGTGTGTGTGTGTGTGTGTGTGTGTGTGTGCGTGTGTGTGTGTGTGTGTGTGTGTGTGTGTGTGTGTGTGCGTATGTGTAAGCTCAAAAGATATGTTTGGAATAGAGTCGAAGATAATTGTCCTTTTCCTCTAAAATCATTTAGCCTGATTCTCTTAAAGCCTGCTACTGAGATGTGGCTTTTTGCATTTTTCAGATAATATTTACACCATATGTGTGTGTTTTCTCACACATGTTATCTTTTTAGCAATATATTGTGTGTCAGCATATATCAGAGATAGGAATGCCTGCAGTTTTTGGGAGCTGCCAGATTTGCGATTCTTCCCAAGCAGAGCAATGTTTCAAACTCCAGCTAAAATCTACAAAAAATTACAGCTCAACATAGTCAGTAGCCGCTCTATATACAGACACACACATATATAAAATATGTGCATATAAATACATATATTTGTTTGTGATTAATATCTATTTATCCATATATCCTGTATATATGAATACATTTGCTTGAATGCTTGTTATACATATATATGTACTGCAAATATAAACAAGTTCATATATTTCAAACGTTTCTGATGTTATTCTATCTATGAGGTTAGGATGTCAAGTTAAAAAAGATAAGGCTGTGATACGGAGCAGCCCCTCCCATGCACTCGCCATCCCTCCCGAGACAAAATGAGAAGAGAAAAAAATAAACATTTTGAGTAATTGTAAACTAGCGAAGTGAGAGACCTCATTTGGTCGTCTGAAATAGTTTTGCCTGTATTCAAAAAAGCATATCAGCAATATATATGTATATATACATGTGTTGTATATATTCGAAATGTACACTTCTTTTAAGTGCAACTCCTCAACCAGTTAACACTGACTGAAAGAGATGCAGTGGTCCGAGTATATTAGAGCTACAAGTCCTCAGCAATAAAAATGTTTGGTCTTTTGGTCCCTAAAACAACTAAGGAATGACAGGTAAGACTCCCTGGAGACCGTTGCTATGGCTCTCCTTGGCAACGGTATCCCCTGGAAACGGACAGGCACTCCGAGCTAAAGATGGCCATCCCAAATCGAAGCCAATTTGTGTCCTGAAAATATCACATTCCCTACGTAAGTTCTCTCTCCGAGAATTTCTTGTCCCTTCTTGTTTCAAGTCTTATAAATTGGTCTTCAAAAGTCAATTGCCCCAAACTCAAACCATCTTACAGAAAGATCTCCTACGGCAATCTTCTATTCAGTTTTTAAAAAGTTTTTTGTTCTTGTTGGACTTTTGACATCCATATTCCCTTTAAGAGTTCAGTGGGGTTGGTCATTGTAAGTAGGTTTGATAGAGTTTCTTTTACTTTTTTTTTCTCAGTGTTCAAGTAAAAGTTTTTGTGGTCCAGAAAAAGGTAGCTGTCATTCAAGCAGGGTTTTTTGTGGGGGGAAAGAGGTGTGTATATGTGTGCAGAAGAAAAAAAGGTCCTGGGGCTAACCAGGCTGGTACAAATTCTCTCTGAGTTCCAAAGTTTTAGTACATCCAAAAGGAGGTGTCCTTGACTCGGTCATCGCTCTCTCTCTCTCTCTCCTCTGTTTCTGAAGCAGCCTCAGTGGTCCAGATGTTGAGTTTGCACTCAGTGGCGGGCAGCAAGAAGTCAACATATGATTCAGCTCAACAAAATCTGAGAAGCACAGAAGGAAAAGAAATTGTTTGAGTCAATAATATGTTAGAAACGAAACAGAAAGAAGTTGGTGTTTCATGCACATTAAAAGGTTGTAAAGCATATGATTTTAGGAACATCTTTAGCCATGCTCGTGACGTGGCCCCAGGGGCAACTCTGTCTCCTACAAAATTAAGTTCCCATATAACTAAACGGCATTCTCAATTACGTTTCGAAGGACACTCATTTTCTCTCGGATTATGGTCACACTTCGGGTCACACACAACAGTTTTAAACACGTGGTTAAAATGAAACAAAACATGCAACAAAACTACAGTACTTTGTTCGATTTAGGTAACAAAATGACTTGGTTAAATTTATTAAAAAAACATCATGGTTTGGCTAAAATGGCTACGACATTGAAACAAAACACAACAAAAACAAACAAAACTACTTGCTTAGGTTTAGACAACAAAACTACTTTTTTAGGTTTAGTAAAAAATATCACGATTAAAATAAGTGAACACTGGCTTTTAGTTTCAAATAGCAGTCTCCTGGGAGAAAGCCCGGTGTTTGTCCAACCACCTCGATCTCCTCCCTACGTGGAGTTCTGCGAACTATCATTACAACGTAATCTGTGACAAAATAGTTTCCCTCGAAACATAATTCACAATGCAGTTTATGTATGGGAATGCCAGTTTTAGGAGACCAGGCTGGTGATCTGTCAGTTGGTCGGTCGGTCCACCACTTTGGTCCAGACTGAAATATCTCAACAGCTATTGGAGTACCATCCGATGGTTTGGACATTCATGGTACCCAGAGGATGAATCCTACCAACTTTGGGGATCCCATGACTTTTCCTTTAACGCCACCATGAGGTTGACATTTTTAGATTTTAGAGAAATATCTCAAGTTATGGATGGATTGTTTTGACAACTATTGAATGGATTGCCATGACTTTATTAATCGTCCAATACTTTGGCCAAATCCCTGCAAAACTAATGTCATCCTCATCAGCCTCCGCTGTACTTTGTGTTTAGTGCTACTTAGCAAATGTGAGCATGCTAACCTGACATGCCTGATATTATCAGTTGTGTGTTTAAAGGAGCTGCAAGTATCCAACAATTATCTGCTCTAATTGTATGACTGTTTTTTTTTGTTCATTTGTTTATTTACATGGATCTCTACAGACATTTCCAAGAGACCGCTTGTCCTTCTGGGCTTAAACAAACATTCATTACATAAGAGACCAAATTTATACATTACATCAGAAAGCTAAAGAAAAGTTAATCGGGGAAATATTTGTTTTTAATTGAGATTTTTTTTAATTCTTTATATGTCCTCGTTTACCGTTGATACTTGCTGTATTTACATGTTAGATGAAGCAGTGGAATATGTATTTATAGTAAAGCATCTTCGTCAGCACTGAGACTCTAAGTTCTGGTACGGATAAACAAAGATAATATTGTTGAGACAATGTTGAAAACAAATCAGTGCTCACCCTGCAGTGAATTAATTTAGCTCCCTGGCAGTGACGCCGTTGTAATCTCCTATGCGAAAAACAATTAAGTTTTGTTTTTTTATTTAAATCAAACCGTTTAATCCTGTTCTTGAAACGATGAAGGGATTTTAATCACGGCACACCTTAAACGTCATGTGTCATTAGCAGTTAAGTAGTCGTCTGAATACGGACTCGTCAGTCTGATAACTCTTTGCCATAATAGTGCATTATTATTATACTTAGATATAATAATAGTAGAACTGGGAATGCAATATACTTGTTTATCCGGTGACATTTCAAACATTGTGTGTCAATCTCAGGCAAAAAAGAAACGGAAATCAAAAAGAGACGTTTCCTCCACCGCTCTGTCGAAAACGTTTTTATAAATCAAAAGTAATGGTGCCACATATTTTGTGACACATTCATATGAGATCGGCGCGCTATTCTTCCTGCAGTGATTTGCCTCGGGACACCGGCGTCTGGTATGGTTCAGTTAGTTTGTGAGTGGGTGATAAGTTGCCCTTGAATGAAGTCATCAGTGGTGAATGAATGACGCAGCCTAAACTCTCCATCACACAGATGAAGGGAGGAGACAAAGAGGAACAGCACAATTACCCGCCTGAGGGGTAATAAATGCCTCTCCCTTGGAAGCAATTCCTTCCCTGTGCAACACACTGAACCATTTACCAATTATCTTTTACCTACAGGGTAACATACAGGGTCACTTACTGTAAAGCTGTACTACAAATGGAGGAGGCCTCGTGTAAGTAAATGCTCCTGTAGCTTTGTTTGTTTCAAGCAGCCATGAAAACTGACTGGCATATTTGTATCAATTGCACGGCTGAGGGCATAGAGATTCATGACATAGTGATGGGAATAAACTAATATATTTAACATTATATTCCTAATATACTGTCAGCAAACTGTAGAGATTACTGAAACTGTATTTTTATGTTGTCTGCTTTGTCTGTTCTGCTTTTTCCCCTTTCCTTTAGTGTGTTATATAGTTTTTTGTACATGTAAAAGTTACTGGCAAAGTCAGAAAGCCCAAAGTCCATGCTAGGCTTGCCGCGGTAGTCGGTGTTACCGGTGTTACACGGTGGTCAGGCATACACAGATTACATTACTTGCCCACCGCTCCCAACGTCTTTTTGCTTTTTTATAGAAATAAAACCCATTCAGTTCAGTTTGGTGTGTTATCAATACATAGTTGGACGATGGACACTACAATCTGAAAGTGAATGTGTCTGCTCTGTACGGAGTCTCAGCACAGAGTAGCAGGAGTCAGATTTCACACACATGGGATGAGAGAGAGTTGACAGACAAGACGATGGCGAAAGATTTGGTGACAAACGAAAAGCAAAAGTGCCTATTTGGCAATATTTCAGATTTAAACCCAATGCTATAAGGGAACCATAACGTTAATGAGGCCATCGCCGTGAGGAGGACAGAGCGGTCACAGCCGGTGTGCACGGCTCAACGGCTCCAGGTGGAAACCTGTGGCCTCACAGCGAAAGCTGGACCGGAGAGGCCAGACACACACAGGCCATCCGACAGTAAAGATCAAAGTAAGCACTCTACATATATTGAGCGCCGTCTTTTCTTGTAAAATGTCCGGTGTAATCGGTTACACCGTTGGGAAAATTTCTTCACCGTGACATCCCTAGTCCACGCCAAAGGGAGTTACTCTGCCCCACAGAAACACTGCGCCTGAACTGCTTGAAACGCCTTTTCTTCTGTAACGTGGTGATGCCACCAAGTAATGCATTTGCATAATACCTGCCTAGTGGCTAGTTTGGCACGCCCTCAAACAAATTAAGTTAGAGCGGAGCTGGAGCGGAGTCCTAAGAGTTTGGTTCGGTTGACCAATCACAACAGAGTGGGCCAGCTGATCAATCAGAGCAGACTGGGCTTTTCGAGAGGGCGGGGCAGGAGCTCAAACAGAGCGTTTCAGACAGCGGGTGAAAAGAGGTGCTGCAGTACAGCCTGTATGAGAAAAGTAAAGCGTTTTTTGAACATTAAAACATGTAAACATGTTCTAGTAGAAACCCAAAATACAAGTATGAACCTGAAAATTAGCATAATAGGTCCTCTTTAAGCTGCCCATGAGATAACTGGTAACAAAAAATCTCATACAATAATGAGTCATAATAACGTAGGTGGAATTAACATTTACAAATGGGAGCTATCAACAAAGTGGTTAAAAATTCATCACTATTCTTTACAAGCAATTTGCAGATGATCAGCTAGTTATTAGACATCTGCAGATGTTTTATGACATTTATAAAAGGTTACCGAGAGAACATCAGGCAGCGCCGTGAATGGGTTTGCCATTTGAGCTTTTGTCAATATGATATGCAGCGGTTGTGCATGCGTTGGTTCAGCTAATCACCTATCAAACTAAAGCGACAACAAATGTTTCCAGAGGAGTCAGAGAGTGTTGTGTCTGACCTGTCTTTCCCTGTGTGCGACGGCTGCCCCGGCCGCCAGGGTGGCGGCGGCTGGCTGGGGCGGGGGGCTAGTAGGGGCGGTTGGCGTCCTTCGGCCTCTTGAGCTGCACCTTGAGTCTTTTCATGCCGATCTGGAAGCCGTTCATTGATTGGATGGCAGCTTGGGCACTACCTGGGTTGTCGAAGCTCACAAATCCTAGGGGAAAGGCCAAGAGAGAGGAAGACGAGGATGTGGTTAGATGAAGAGGCGAGCACGGTTTTGGGTTACAAAAGAATGGATAATGAAGATGGGTTCAATAAGATGAAGCAGTCTTTTACACGAATGGATAGTTATAGAACTTTACAATACGAATGAAATAATTTAATCTGTGCATAAAACAATTAAAGCACTACTAGTTGTTAGCATTAACATAACAAATACAGCACTTCATAAGCATTAACACAGCTAACATAGACTATGACAACAACAATGGATCACAATTATAACAGAGCATGCAACCAAAATCACAACATGAACTTGGTGATGGGATGTAAAACCAAAACATCAACGTGGGTTGTGCTATTTTTTTTGAGTTTCGGTTTTTAACTTCCACTCGAAAGTGAGAAAGCATCAAATCACAAATTAAAACCTGCGTCTCCAAATTGCAACATGAATAACACAACATTAATGTTGTGTTGTATTAATGAGCAAAAACTACTTTGCAAAATAGGTTGCACCTGACGGACTCTCCATTAAATATTCTCCAGTTCTAATTTGCCACATAATTATACGTTCGGCTAAATTGTGCTGTCAGTGGCACAAAGTGAGACAGCAGTCTCTCTCTGTCTTTGCATGCCGGAGCAACTGTTATATTCTCAGCATGCATTGCTTTCGCTTACAGTAAGTTAGAGACTGAGAGTCAGCATTTGTATTATATGTCACAAAGAGCACAATGGCAACTGTGCAAATATGGCATTAAAACAGAACTCACTTATCGTGATCAGCTTGACTGTAAGTGTTATAAAAGCTATATATATATATATATATATATATGAAATATTTATCAAAATAAGAGATTATTCAGAGCATCAAAAAAAAACAGCTTTAATGATTAATAGAAAAATCCAAACTCATTCTCTATTCTTTCTCTTTAGTAACAACCAGCTTTTGCACAACTGTAAAGACGTTCTCCACTGTTTTGTTTTCATTTTTTTAAGGGAGGGGTGTCGGGAGGTTAGGAAGGGGGTGTTGACTGCGGTAAAGAAGGTGATTAGTAAAAAAGAATAATCAGAATAAATAACCAATAATCTTTTGGTTTGTTCATTTTTACCCACCAAAGCATTTACTTTGGTTTGTCGCCCGATCCACAAACACTTTGGAGGAGATGACATTACCGAAAGGCAGGAACATCTGCATCAGCTCTCCATCCCCAAACTCCTGAGGGAGGTGGTAGATGAACAGGTTGCAACCCTCCGGTCCTGCACACGGAAACAGAGAGAGAGAGAGAGAGAGAGAGAGAGAGAGAGGGGAGAGAAAAAAGAGATAAGGGGCAAAGGTCAGAGAGAGAGGGACAAGGAGAGAGAGAAGCATAAAAGGTTGACCGCGGCAGGAGGAGACTTTGTGATGAAGAGGATAGAGTAGCTTGCGAAGGCCCCTGAAAACAGCCGGTCAGTTTCTTACTTGGATTTTTGGTCCTATATAAACGCACAGTTTTCTGCCAAAGTTAAAACATTTTTTGTAATGTCATGGATGTCAGAATTTAGCAACATTTGATCAAATCTCACTTAAGCAAAAACAATCAGTCTATTGACAGTAAATTAATTGGCAACTATTTGA